>NC_083405.1:20000-77943 GCF_020745735.1 Hemiscyllium ocellatum
ATTTTTTCTCACTCCAAAATATCGAATCCAACAGATTTAAAAATATTCTTCTTCTATAAAAAAACGCGTCTCCAATTGTTTCTAAGTGTCCAGTTATAATTTATTGTCATATAATAACACAGTTTAGTTTCCAACTGACTTCACGAAGTGTTTTGGGAATCCTTGGGTATCAATCTGATAAAAGTAGTTTACAGGGTCAGCAGGTAATAGAGAAGGCAAATCAAATGCTGGCATTTATTACCAAGGGAATGTAATCTAAATATAGGGAGGTCTTGCTAAACCTATACAAAATACAAGTCACAACACATGAGAATATTATGAAAAGAATGAGTGCCCGAAGGAAAGATATTATTGCATTGGAGGCAGGCCAGAGAAAGGTCACTCGGCTGATCCTGGAGATGGTGGGATTTTCTAATGGGAAGAGGTGGAGTAGATTAAGCTTGAACCATTAGCATTTCGAAACATGGGAGAGAAATTGAATGAAACATCTAGGATTCTGCGTGGCTCTGTAAGTGTAGATGCTGGGAGGTTAGAAAATCGGGAGGTTAGTACATCACAGCAATAGGCCCTTCGGCCCACATGGCTGAAAGTTGGGGATGGAGTGACTGACGTCAGGCAAACTGGCCTGTAATTCCCTGGCATTTCCTTCCCACCTTGATTAAATATTGGCACCTGACCTGTAACTATCGATGATACAAATATCTCAGCAGGAGGCCCAGTAATCACTTCCCTCGCTTCCCACTCAGTTCTCGGGTACACCTGATCAGGTCCTGGGTATTTATTCACCTTTGTGGGTTTCAAGACATCCAGCACTTCCTCTTCTGTATTATGGACAATTTTCAAGATGACAACATCTATTTCCCCTCATTCTTTATCTTCCATGTCCATATCTACAGTAAACACTGATGGAAAATACTTGTTTAGTATCTCCCCCATCTCCTGCCTTGCTGATCGTTGAGGGGCCCTACTCTCTCCCGAGATACCCATTTAGTCCTTTATATAGAAATCCTTTGGATTATCCTTAACTCTATTTGCCAAACTTATCTCATGTCTCTTTTTTGCCTACCTGATTTCCTTCTGAAGGATACTCCTATTGCCTTTACAATCTTTTTTTTAGATTAGATTAGACTTACAGTGTGGAAACAGGCCCTTCGGCCCAACAAGTCCACACCGACCCGCCGAAGCGCAACCCACCCATACCCCTACCCCTACCCCTACATTTGCCCCTTACCTAACACTACAGGCAATTTAGCTTGGCCAATTCACCTGACCCGCACATCTTTGGACTGTGGGAGGAAACCGGAGCACCCGGAGGAAACCCACGCAGACACGAGGAGAACGTGCAAACTCCACACAGTCAGTCGCCTGAGTCGGGAATTGAACCCGGGTCTACAGGCGCTGTGAGGCAGCAGTGCTAACCACTGTGCCACCGTGCCGCCCACTAAGGATTCTTCTAAGGATTTACACTATCTCTCCTGTCCTTTCCTGAGATATGCTTACTTATTCTTAACTAAAACTTTAATTACTCACCTCATCCAACATTCTGTACACCTAATGGCCTTTCCTTTCACCCTAACAGGAATATGTCTCCTGTCTCCAGACTGCCGTTCTTATTTTTGAAGGCTTCCCAATTTCCAATGATTAAGGTTTCATTTTCTCCAAATGGAAACTTCCTGGTTCCTGCATCGCGGGAAACTGCCTCTTGAAAGTAATGACCAAGTAAAGAACTTTCCAAATGAAGGTTTTGATGAGGTGAGCTCTGATCAGTAACGTACGTCTGGAGGTTACCAAATGCACAGAGAGTGCTTTCTGTCAGAGCAGCACCAGGTCAGTGTCAGGCACACAGACAGAATGGGCAAATAATTTCACATCTGAACTTCCATCTCTCAGCCTGGGAATCTGAAGCGTGTACAGCCATTCTGGAGAATTATGTAGATATCAGGAGTATTGCTGCTGCAAAAAGAGGTTTCAGAAATTTTGAGGGAAGACGCTAATAAAGGAAGTTACAGAGGTAAGGAGGATTCTCGAGACTTGAAGAGGTTTCCCAGTTTACGAGTGTTGGAAGGATTGGAGGAAATTACCAAGAAAGGGAGGGTTTAAGATTGAAGGATTTCGCAGAAAACCTTTACAGGGAGAAAGGCAGTATTTTTGACAGTGTGGAGGAACTGAAGAATCTTGGGGTCCACGTTCACAGATCCCTCAAAGCTGCCACTCAAGCTGATAGCCTTGTTCAGAAGGTGTATGGTGTGTTGGCTTTCAGTAGCAGGGGGATTGAATTTAAGAGATACGAGGTTATGCTGCAGACCTATCGAGCCCTGGTTAGACAACACTTGGAATATTGTGATCAGTTCTGATTGCCTCATTATCAGCAAGATGTCGAAGCTTTAGAAAGGGTGTAGAGGAGATTTATCAGGATACTGCCTGGACTGGAGGGGAGATCTTATGAAGAAAGGTTGGAGGAGTTAGGACTTTTCTCTAAGGAATGAAAAGAGATGAGAGATGATTTGTTGGAGATTAGATTAGACTTACAGTGTGGAAACAGGCCCTTCGGCCCAACAAGTCCACACCGACCCGCCGAAGCGCAACCCACCCATACATTTACCCCTTACCTAACACTACGGGCAATTTAGCGTGTCCAATTCACCTGACCCGCACATCTTTGGACTGTGGGAGGAAACCGGAGCACCCGGAGGAAACCCACGCAGACACGGGGAGAATGTGCAAACTCCACACAGTCAGTCGCCTGAGTCGGGAATTGAACCCGGGTCTACAGGCGCTGTGGGATGATCACTTGCACTTCAAAAGTTGGTGCTATAGTATGGCGACCAAAACTGCACACAATACTCCAGATGAGGCCGCACCAGAGCCTTATACAACTGCAACATGACCTCAGGACTCCGGAACTCAATTCCTCTACCAATAAAACCCAGTACACCATATGCCTACTTCACAGCACTATTTACCTGGGTGGCAACTTTCAGAGATCTGCGTACATGGACACCATGATCCTTCTGCTCATTCACACTACCAAGTAGTCTACTATTAGCCCAATAATCCATCTTCTTGTTACTCCTACCAAAGTGAATGACTTCACACTTAGCTACATTGAACTCCATTTGCCACCTTTCTGCCCAGCTCTGCAACTTATCTATATCCTGCTGTAACCTGCCACATCCTTCTTCGCTGTCCACAACTCCACCGACTTTCGTGTCATCCGCAAACTTGCTCACCCAGCCTTCAAGCCCCTCCTCCAAGTCATTTATATTAGAGTAGTCCCTCTATATCTTGATTTAGGAAACTTGCTTGAACACCTTTGTCAAATTCCACCCCTTATGGGCCATTTACAAAATGGATGACCAGCCAATCCAGGGGAAGTTAAAATTTCCAACCAATACTACATTACTGTTTCATTAGGTACCTGCAATCTCTCTTCACATCTGCTCCTCTAGTACCCGCTGGCTATTTGTGAATCTAGAACACTGTCCAACAGAGTGACCATCCCCTTTATGTTTCTAACTTCTAACCGTATGACTCCATTTGATGACTCTTTAAGAGTATCCTCTCTAAGCACTGTTGATTTTCCCTCCCTTATCAAAAGGACAACTCCCCCTCCTCACTTACTTGAACTTCTGTCAGACTTGTAGCTTCTGTACTGAGCTGTCAGTCCTGCCCTTCTCTCAGCCATGTTTCTACTATGGCTATAATACCCAGTTCCCAGAGCTAATCCATGCTCTGAGCTCATCTGCCTTACCAGTCAGGCCTCGTGCATTGAAATAAATGCAGGTTAAACCAAAAGTCTTTTCCCTCCCTTGACTGTCCCCTGGATGTCCTGAATAAGAAACTTGTTCTCGATGGGTGATGCATTTTTACCCTGACTGGTCAATTGGACCTCTGTTATTCAGAGTCCCTGCCAAACTACTTTAAACTCTCCCCGGGTAACACTAATAAATCTTGCTCCAGGGTTAGCGACCCCTTATACAAGTCACCTCTACCCCAGAGGAGATCTCAATGGTCCAAACCTTACCCCCTCCCCCTGCTCCCCAGCCATACAACTATCTGGCCTATCTTTCTATACTCAATGGGACAGGTGGCCCTGGGGTAATCTGCAGATCACTTTCCTTGAGGTCCTCCTTTTTAACTTCTTACCTAACTCCCTATACTCATTTCACAGGACCACATCCCATGGTCTACCTCTGTTATGTGGACCGATGTGCACAATGACCACTGGCTGTTCACCCTCCCCTTCTGAATGTTCAATAATGACTCAGAAACATCTTTGACTCTGGTACCCGGGTGGCAGCACACCATCCTGGGTTCACTGCTGCCACCCCTTAGCCACACAGTCTCCTGTCTGCCCCCCCCCCTTTCAACTGAGTGTCCTATCAGTATCGCTATCATTAGAAAGAATCTGGCAAACAGAGCCTGGGAGGACTATCTGCAGTTGGATCAATATTTGGAAAGAAAGAGTACGTTGAAATGATAGAGTGAGAATTCAGGGCCTGTGAGTTCATGATGAAGGATTAGTAAAGGCAGCAAATCCAGCAACTACTGATCAAATGATATTGTGAGTTTGATGAACAAAACACAGTGCAATAAAACCAGGCGAAGCCATTCAAAAGTATAGGGAGTGCAAGGGGGCCCTTAGAAATGAGGGGCAAACAATGACCATAAAATATCCTTGCTAGATACTATTCAGGAAAAGTCAAACGGTACTTTATCAGTATTGATAGAATAAGAGGATAACTGAGGAAGAGTGAGGCCTGTTAGAAACCAAAGGGACAATCAGTGCATGGAGCCAGAGGATGTAGGTCAGGTCTTCAATGAACACTTCCCATCTGTATTCACACAGGAAAAATACATTGTAGCCGGGATTTTCAGTTGGGATGGTCAGGTTCTAGAACATGTTAAGATCAATAAGGGGAAGGTATTAAACATTTTCACCGGCATAAACGTGGAGAAATCACCAGATCCTAATGAAATACATCCAAGGCTGCAATGAGAGGTAAGGGAGGAGATTGCTAGGGCCCTGGCGGATATATTAAATATTTTGCTGGCCACGGGTGAAGTGCCGAATGACTGGAGGATCGCTAATGTGGTTCGTTTGTTCAAGTAGGGCAGCAGGGATAGAGCTGAAAATGTGTTGCTGGAAAAGCTCATGCCCGAAACGTCGATTCTCCTGCTCCTTGGATGCTGCCTGACCTGTTGCGCTTTTCCAGCAACACATTTTCAGCTCTGATCTCCAGACTTCATTTTTGAAATTCCTTCACCAGCGAAAGTACCACAGGGACCTGTACAGGAACCATTGCTGATTATTCTGTGCATTATCATCTCAGATGTGAAAGCTGAATGTATCATTAGTAGGCTTGCAGATGACACGAAAGGTGAGGGTGTTGTTCACAGTGAAGGGGATAGCTACAGTCCAATGTACATCAGATGATAATCTGAGCAGAGTTTAGTTACGATCAGAGGCAATACCCTGTGGGAGATGCAATAAGCGAAGAACAGACATAATGTGTAATACTGAGGAACACACGGACCTTGATGGACAAGTCTATAGATCCCTGAAGGTGTCAGCACAGGGAGACAGGGTGGGGAATGGACCTGACCTGGGAGTGGGATGGGGACCAACATCCTGGTAGGACAAATTGTTAGAGCTGCTTGTGACGATATAAATTTGTCTGGCAGGGTGCTAGATCTTAAACCGTCAGAAAGCCAGAAAGAAGTTTGAGTCTGATACACAAGTTAAAGAGAGCAATTTCAACAGACAAGGCAGGCACGAACATAGCAGGGAATGGGGGGAAACTGATTATTAAACTGCATTTATTTCAATGAAAGGGGCCTGACAGCTAAGGAAGGTGATCTCATGGCATGGATTGGAACATGGGACTGGGATATTATAGTTATTGCAGCAGCACTGCTGAGGGAGGGGCAGGGCTGGCAGCTCATTGCTTCCTGTGGTAAGAGAGAAGGACGCGTAGTGATGGGTTTTGATTGCTTGAAACATCACAGCAATACTTAGAGAGGACACAACTGTGGGATCGCCCACTGTGTTAGTGGAACTGTGGGTCATCACTTTGATACGAATGTACTGACCCTGAATAATCCGTGGCAGACTGAGGAACACATATGTCGGGAGATCTCAAATATCAATAATAATAAAAAGGCTATTATGGTAGGAATTTTTTAAACTTTCCAATCCTAGATTGGCGCTGCCACTATTCAACGTTAGGAAGGGAGGAATTTGGTCATTGCATTCCAGAAAACTCCCAAACACTATGTAAGTGGCCCAACTGGAGAAAGTTGCTAAACCTGACCTCCCCTGTGGAAACAAGGCAGGGAAAGGGGCTGAGGTTTAGTGGGAAAACATTTTGCCAAAGTGACTACAATTCTATTCGTTTGAAAATAGAGATGGAAAAGGACTGGACTGGTCCAGAAGTTCAAGTTATAAAACGGGGCCAGACCAATCTTGATCGTATCAGCCAGGAACTTTCAAAAGGTTGATTGGGGAATCTATTTGCAGGGAAAAGGAAGTCTGACAAGTGAGCTAAATTGAGTGTTCAGTGCCAGCATGTTCCTCTTGTGTGCAGGTCAATGTTGTCAGCATTGAGAAACACTGGTTGAGTTGGTTGGGGGGTGGGGAACGAGAGAGTGGGGGGAAGAGAGTGTGAGAGTGGGGGGAAGCGAGAGAGTGGTGCGGAAGAGAGAGAGTGGTGCGGAAGAGAGAGAGAGAGAGGTGCGGAAGAGAGAGAGAGAGTGGTGCGGAAGAGAGAGAGAGAGAGGTGCGGAAGGGAGAGAGAGACTGGGGCGGAAGAGAGAGAGAGAGTGGGACATCATGTTGAGATTGTACAGACATTGGTGAGACCTCTTCTGCATTACTCTGGTCACCTAGTCATCGGAAGGATATTATTAAACTGCAGCGAGTTCAGAAGGGACTTACCAGGACGTTGCTGCGTATGGAGAGCTTGAGTTATGAAAAATGGCTGGATAGGCTGAGACTTGTTTCACTGGGGGCTGGAAGATGAGAGATGACCTGATGGAAGTTTATGAAAAAGATGAGAGATATTGATAGTTAATGGCAGTTGCCTTTCCCCCAGGATGGGGGTAGTCTCAAGTAGAGGGGCCTCCTTTTTAAAGTTAGAGCAGGGATCTGTTTCACCAAAAAAGACATGCAGGGCAAATTGTTACACAGAGGGTGGTTTGAGTGTGGAATGAACCTCCTCAGGAAGGGTTGAATGTGGGTACAATTACAACGTTTAAAAAACATTTGGGTGAGTCCATGAATAGGAAAGGTTTGGATGGATATGGGCCAGCAACAGGCAGCTGAAACGAGTTTAGTTTGAGATTATGGTTGGTATCAACCGAAGTGTCAGTTTCCATGCTGTACAGCTCTGACAAGACTGTGGTTTTATTCCATTATTTAAGAAAGGCTGTGACGGAAAGCCAGGGAACTAAAGATAAATTAGCCCAATGTCAGTGGTGGGTAAATTGTGGAAGCGGTTCTGCCAGTCAGGAGTTACATGCATTGGGTAAAGCAAGGATTGATGAAAGATAGTCAGCATGGCTTTGTGCGTACAAAAGTCAGGACTCACTAACTTGATTGTTTTTGTTGAAGTGGTGAACATACATTGTCTGCACTAACGTCAACAGGGCTTGTGACAGGATTTAGCATGATATACTGGGTTTGTAAGATGAGATAACATGGGGTAAGGGAGAGCCAGTCATCTATACACAAAATTGGCTTGACAGTAGGAGACAGAGGGTGATGGGAGAGGGTTGCGGTTCGGACTGGAGCCCTGTGCTATAAGGACTGGGGCATGAGTCCACTAATGTGCTACATAAATGAGTTGGTTGAGAATATAGGAGTCATTGTTCCAAGTTTGTCGATGATCAAATAAATTTTGTAGTGAACAGTGAACATGGTTATCAAAGGGATCTTGATCAACTGGGCCAGTGGGCCGTGGAATGAAAGATATAGTTTAAATCAGGTTATGGATTTTGTTTAAAAAAAAACCAGGGAGGATGAACATAGTTAACGGTAGGGCCTGGGGCAATTTTGTCGGACAGAGAGAGAGAGACCAAGGGTGGAGTTACCTTCTTATTTGGAAGTGGCATCACAGGGGGACAGGGTGGGGAATGCGGCATTTGGCACACATCTCTTCAATGGTCAGAGCATTGAGGACATGAGTTGGAGATATTTGTAACATTGTCCTCCACATTTCCCTTGGGCAGAGGAGGCTACACGTTGACCTTATGACGGATTATAAAATCATGCGGGCCTTGAGTAAGGTGAATAGCCAAGGGTCGGGGAGTCCAAAACTAGTGGCATAAACGTGTGGTGAGAGAACAACGATTTAAAAAAGGAGCTGAGAGGCAACATTATCCTCAGAGGATGGTGCAGATGTGGAAAGGAATGCCAGGGGCATAGGGGAGAAAAAAACAATTACAACATGGAAAAGACATTTGGACAGGAACATGGAGAGGAGAAGGTTTGGACGGATATGTGTCAAATGCAAGCGAAAGCGACTCGATCAGTTTGGGAAGTCTGGTTGGCATGGACTGGTGGGACTGAAAGTTCTGTGTTCATGCTGCATGCTTCTGTCTCCAGTTACTGGAGGAGGAGACAGAGATGAGGTAGTTGTACACAATGAAGCAAGTTACAGTGATAGGGATGTTAGTCTGGAATGCAGTTCATTTCAAATATTGGGAGGGATAATAGGGAAGGGAGGAAGTTACAGGAATGGGAACTAATGTAGGAGTTACAATTGATTGAAGACTCTGGGCTATGAGACATGTCATAGATAAGGTGTTGAAGAGGGAACACAAAACAGAAAGATCCTAGGCAGAATTCCCACCCTCTCCTGGGAGGCCTGAATTTCCTTCGGTTGTACTGATGCTCACGAAGACAGCACACGCCTGGATCGATAACTGGGAACTCCCGATGCTGTCACAGTGCAACATAAGTTAACGTAGACGTCGTGATTGAGCCTGGGGTGTGTCTGTACTGTGCTCCCCCTGCAGCACTGTATCTGTGTCATGTTTTGTTAGCCGATGTTTGGAGCCCTCTCATTGCTCCCTGCTCTGTGCCTGATCAGTGGGTGATCTTGCCTCACTGTGGGATTTATTGAAGGCTCCAGATCTCCCTTCCCTTTGTCTCTCTGGCTGACCAACCATCTTCAATGTGGTGATGAACGAGAGGCCAAGCAGTTGGGAAGTCTATTGAGTCACAAACCTACCGAAGACAGAGAAATAGACAGAATGGGGAATTACACTGATGTAGTGAGGGTTACATGTGGAGAATGGCACTGAGTCCCATAGAGACCTGGAAAATCCCAGTCTCCATTCCTGGCCTGTGCTGCCTCGTCTCTCTGGAGTAGAGCATTATGTTGGCTCATGATCTGGAGTAGCTGCAAGAGCTCTGTGCCTCTGCACTTCAATGCATCAGCAGGGAGACAATCTGCTCCAGCAGCTTTGTTGTTCTTGAGCTGGTGGACGGCCTTCTCTACTTCGTGTGGGGCTGAACCGGTGCTGCGCCCGTGGTGTGGAGTGTGCTATGGGATACAGTCAAGGACACTCTGATCAATGACAGAGCCCGGGTTGCAGGGGTGTCTGAAGTGCTCCCCCAACATTGTTTAGTGGTTTCTTTGTCTTTGATCAGATTCACTCCGTCCTTGGACAGCAGTGGGGTAGGGCCTGGGGGATTGGGTGGGGGTGGGGTGGGGCGGTGATAAGGTGGAATTCAAATGGATTATGAAGTTTCACAGTGACCACTCAAAGTTCAGCCAACAGTCTGAAAATGAAACAAAGCAAACTACATGGGTATGAGGGGAAAACTGCCCAAGGATAATCGGGGAAACAGACTGAAATGTATGGCTCTAAATTAACAGCAAGAAAATATTCAACAAAAGGGCATTCCATTGGCACGGTCAAAACTTCAGCAAGAAAGACCAATCAATGACTCCTCAGGTCTTTTAGTATCATATTAGATTAAAAGAGGCTTCGAAGACAGTCGATAAAAGCTAACAATTCTGAAGGCAGAGTGTCTCAGAAACTGACAAAAGAGCGAGCAAAATGTTGAAGCAGGTTTTAAAGGGAGAGCACGGTTCCTCCATGCAAGAGGAGTGTTGTAGGAAGTGGAAACATTGTTGGTCTGTAATGAGATGATAAGGAAGACTTGAATGTACTGGATGTGCTGATAGATACATGAAGTGTGATAAGGGCCTCAACGACAAGAAAAAGCCGATATGGATTGTTGTGGCGATATGTGAGGGTGTTTCAAAAGTTATGGAGGGTTATTGGAAAAGGGAAAGAATTACAAAAACAGAGCAAGTTGTGGGACACAAAACAGTTTATAGAGATGGCAAGTGTCACGGGGTTTTGACCAGACATTCACAGGGCAGGAGGGGATACAGGAGGTTCGATATTGGCAGGAACTGGAGGAACAGGATGATATTTAGGCCGAAAGGCAGTTACAGACATAAGGAATGCTTTAGGGACTGGAGTAAGATACAGCGATAAGCGAGGGTTCTTCTGCTTGAGGTCGAGATACCAACGCATACACACAGAATTGAACACTCATACCACCACACACGCACAGAACTGAACATTCATACCATCACACATGCGCGTACGCGCGCGCAAACACACACACACACACACACACACACACACGCACAATCTGCAGAATACAGATCAACTCCACATTGGTTGTGAAGTAGGTTTGGAAATGTGCCATTTTATTTATGCATTCATGGGATGTAGGTGTCACTGGCGGAATCAGCTTTCATTACCCACTGCTCATTGCAAGTGGGCAGTTCCGAGTCAGCCATGTTGCTGTGGGTTTGGAAAGACATCTCAGCCAAACCGAGTTAGAATGTCAGATGTCCTTCCCATCAGGGTATAAGTGGATCAAATGAGGTTTTCCTGATGATCAACAATGGTTTTATGGTCATCATGAAATTGTAATAAATGGTCTCACCAATATCCTGTGCAACCACAATATGGTGTCCCATTCTTTCTCCCAAGCCCTGACCAATGAAGGTAAATGGAGCCAAATGCCTTCTTCCCCACCCTGTCCACCTGTGACACCACAATCTAGCAACTGTGTACCTGCACCCATCTGTCTCTCTTTGAAAATACTACTCAGAACTGCACCAGTAACTGTTTATGTCCTACTCTGATTCCCCTGACTAAAATGCAACTCCTCACATATAACTAAATTAAACTCCATCTGCTACTCTTCAGCTCACTCACCTGATCAACATCCCATGGTAATCGGAGGCAACCTTCTCTACAGACCACACTGTCACTAATTTTAGTGTCACACATAAATGTACTAACTATGCCTCCTATATTCTACTTTAAATCATTTATATGAATGAAGAAAAAAGTCCATCCAGCACCGATCGTTGTCCCACACTACTGGTCACAGGCCTCCAGTCAGAACATCAAATGCCTACCACCACTCTCTGTCTACTACCATTAAGCCAACTTTGTATCCATTAGTGCAGCTCTCCCTGGACGCCCACCTTATTAACCAGTCGATCATGAACCTTGCCAAAGACGTTGTTATAGACAACATCTCTCACTCTTCCTTCTGTCCACTTCCTCAAAAACCTAATCAGTTTGTGGGATATCATTTCTGACACATAAACCCATGCTGACTATCCTTAATCCACCATTGCTTTTCCAAATGCATGAAGATCTTCGAATCTATTCAAATCATTACACGTCACTGATGCCAGACTCACTGGCCTGTAATTTTCTGAAGTTTCCTTGCAGCCATTAACTGATGCAACATTAGCCACCCTCCAGTCTTCCAGCACCCCACCGTGGCTATCGATGATACAAATATCTCTGTAAGGGGCCCTGCAATCTCTTCCCGCACTTCTCACAGAATCCGAAAAGCCACAAGATATTTTTTGATAATAGTCAGAGTAAGAAGATTCCAAGCCAAAGAATGGGGCCTGTTGGAAGCCAAAGGGACAATCTGCGCATGGAGCCGGAGGAAGTAGGTGAGGTCTTCAATGAACACTTCCCATCTGTATTCACACAGGAGAAAGACATTGTAGCCGGGGATTTCAATCGGAATGCTGAGGTGCTAGAACATGTTAAGATCCAAAAGGAGGTGGTATTAAATATTTTCACAGGCATAAAGGTGGACAAGTCCCCAGTACCAATGAAATGTATCCCAGGCTGCTATAGGAGGTAAGGGGGGAGGTTGCTGGGGTCTTGTTGGATGTATTTAATACTTTGCTGGCCACAGGTGAAGTGTTGAATGACTGGAGGATCGCTAATGTGGTTCCTTTGTTCAAGAAGGGCAGCAGGGATAGGCCAGGTAATTACAGACCAGATAGTCTGACAGCAGGGGGAGGGAAATTATTGGGAAAAATTCTGAGGGACAGGATGGATCAACATTCGAAAAGGCAGTAATTGATTACAGATAGTCAGGACAGATTTGTTAGAGGAAGATGCTGTCTGATGAATTCAGCTGAGTTTTTGAAATGGTGTCTAAAATATTTATGAGGACAGTGCAGATGAGCTCAGTACGTGGTTTACGTGGAGCTCAGTAAGGCCTTTGACAAGGTCCCACATGGAAGGCTGGTCCAAAAGGGAAGAGCCCATGGGATCCAAGGCAAGTTGGTAAATTGGATCCACAACTGGTGGACGTTTGGTTTTGTGATTGAAAGCCTTTGTCCAGCAGATGTACCACAGGGATCTGTGCAGGAACCATTGCAGGTTATTGTGGATATTATTATCTCGGATGTGAAAGCAGTAGGAATCGTTAGTAGGTTTGCAGATGACATGAAAGGTGAGGGTGTTGGCCACAGTGAGGTGGATGGTCTAAGACTGCAGTCTGATGTGGATCAGATGATAAACTGAGCAGAGTAATGGCATATGGAGTTTACTTCTGACCACTGACAGGTAATGCACTGTGGAAAGTCTAGTAAGAGAACAATATTCATCATGAATGGTAGGTCCTCCTGGAGTACTGAGGAACACACGGACCTTGGTGGGCAAGTCCCGAGATCCCTGAAATTGTCAGCACAGGTTGACAGGTTGGGAACGGCACCTCAACTGGGAGCGGGAGGGGGACTCATAACGTGGTGGCAAGAGTTGCTGGAGTTGTTCAAGAGAATTTAAATGCGTCTGGCAGGGGTCTGGGACCCCAAACAGTCGTAAGGCCAGAAAGAAGTTTGGGGCTGGTACAGATGTTCAAGAGAGCAATATAAATAGACAAGGCAGGAAAGAACACAGCAGACAATGAGGGGAAATTAATGAATTAAACTGCATTTATTTCAATGCAAAGGACTGGACAGGTAAAGCAGATGAACCCTGAGCATGGATGGGAACATGGGATTGGGATACCATAGGTATTAGAGAAACAGAGCTGAGGGACGGACAGGACTGGCAGCTCAACGTTCCAGGGGACAGAAGCTACAGGAAGGATAGAACAGGAGGCAAAACAGGAGGAGAGCTGGTGGTTCTGATTGGGGGAAACATCACAGCAGTACCTAGAGAGAGTATTCATGCAGGATCGCCCAGTTAAGCGATATTAGTGGAACCAAGAAATAAAAATTGGTCATCAGTTTGCTACGATTGTACTATAGTGATAGGGTGATGGAGGAGCAAATATGTCAGGAGATCTCAGATTTCTGTTCGAATTATAGGGTTGTAACTGTAGGGGATTTTAACCTTTCCAAACCTGGACTGGGATTGCTACTGAATTAAGCATTTGGATGGAAGGAATTTGTTAAGTGTGTTCCAGAAACTCCCGTCATTATGTCAATGGCCCAACTGGAGAATGGGGCTAAACCTGACCTCCCCTTGGGAAACAAGGTCGGGAAGGGGACTGAGGTGTTAGTGGGGAGCACTTTGGAAAGTCTCTACAATTGTATCAGTTTGAAAATAGCAATGGAAACGGACAGGCCTGGTCCACAAGTTCAAGTTATTCAAGGGAACAAGATAGTAGAGACAGGAATTCTTAAAGTAGATATGGAGAGGATATTTTCAGGTAAAGGGAAGTCTGGCAATTAGGAATATTTTAAAACCGAGATAAAAGGAGCGTTCAGCACCAGCATGTTTCTGTTAGTGTGCAGCTCAATGCTGAAGAATTAGGAAACACTGGCTGAGTTTCGAGGCTCTGGCTGACTCAAGGGAATCCCTTCAGGAGCATCGGGGCTGTAGAAATAGGATGCAAATCAGGAATGCCAAAAAGGGACATGAGATAGCTTTGGCAGAGAAAGTTAAGGAGAATCCAAAGAGACTCCACAAGTGTATTAAGAGCAAAAGAAGAGCTAGCGACAAAACCAGTATCATTAATGATCAATGAAGTCAACGATGTGCGAAACTACAAGATCCGAAACAAATACTTCACTTTGGAAGTTACTGTGGACAAAGATTGGGGCGTTCATGGAAATAAAGAGTTTGGCCTGACTACTATTGGAATACTGTGTGCAATTCTGATCTCAATGCCATCGGAAGGATGTTGTGTAACATGAAAGGTTCAGAAGAAATGAAGAGGATGTTGGCAGGATTGGACGGTTTGCGCTACAGGGAAAAGCTGAATAGGCTGGGGCTGTATTCACTTGAACATGGGAGGCTGAGAAGTTACCTGATAAAGGTGTTTGAAATCATGATGGTCATCGATAGGGTCAATAGACAAGGTCTTTTCTCTAGGCTGGGGAATTCCAAACCGACAGAGCATAGTTTTAACGTGCGAGTGGAACTTTTCAAAGGGACCTAAAGGACAACTAGTTTCTGCAGTGTGTATGGAATAAGCTGCCAGAGGAAATAGTGGACGGTGATAGAAATACATTTTTAAGGCATGTGGATGGGTATATGAATAGGAGGGGTTTAGAGGGATATTGGCAAATTTCTGCCAAATGTGACTAGATACATCATGCAGGAATTGGTCCGAGAGGTCTGTTTCTGTGCTATACATCTCTATGACACAATGTTTTGCAATGAGTCCACATTATTGAAGAGGAGGTGCTGGAGGTTTTAAAACACAAAGATAGATAACTCCCCAGGACCTGATCAAATCGATCGCAGGACATTGTGCGAAGCAGGTGAACAAATTGTAGGGCCCCTAGCAGAGATATTTGTACCATAGAGAGCTATGTGGGATAGGCTGGTAGAATGGAGGCTGGTATTGTGGACAGTGAAGAAGGTTTTCTAAGATTACAAAGGGATCCTGACGAAATACGTGAATGGCTGAAAAACTGTAGATGGAGTTCAATCTGAATAAATGCAAGGTACAACAAACATGAGCAGGGCTTATGCAATTAATGGCAGGATCTTCAGTAGTGTTGTAGACCAGAGGGACCTCGGAGTTCAGGTACATAATTCTTTGAAGTTTGCAACATGTAGAGACAGGATGATTTAAAAAAGGCTTGCCACACTTGCTTTCATTGCTCAGTCCTTTTGGATATAGGAGTTGGGAAGTCACATTGAGATTATACAGGCCTTTGGTGAGTCCTCTTCTGGAATACTGTGCCCAATTCTGGTCGCCCAGTTATAGAAAGGATATTATTAAGCTGAAAAGAGTTCAGAAGAGATTCACTGGGATGTGGATTGGTATGGGTATGCAAGGTTTCAGTTATAAAGAAAAGTTGGAAAGATTGGTATTTTTTCGTTAAAACCTGAATGTTCACAGATGACCTTATAGACGTTTATAAAATAATGAGGGGGATAGATAGAGTAAATGGGAGTTGTCTTTTTCCGTGGACAGGAGAGTTTCAAGACAAGACACTACATTTTTAAGTTTAGAGGAGAGACATTTAAAAAGAACATGAGGGGCACATTGTTACACATAGGGTGGGTTTTGTGTGGAATGAACTTCCCAAGGAAGGGGTGAACATGGGGACAATTACAATGTTTAAGGACATTTGGATTAGTACAGGAATAGGAAAGGTTTGAAGGGATATGATCAAGGAACAGGCAGGTGGGACGAGATCAGTTTTAGAGTATGGTTAGCATTAACCGAACAGTGCAATATGAGTCTCGGACTATGAGTCTCGGACTATGAGTATAATGTTGTGTCATTAATTAGGAAAGGCTGCAAGAGAAAGCAGGGATGTACAGACTGATGAACCAGCCATCAGGGTGGGTCAGTTGTTGGAGGCCATTCTGAGAGGTAGGACTTACATGCATTTGGAAAGATAAGGACTGATTACGGACAGCCAGCATGACTTTGTGTGTGGGAAAACATGTCTCACAAACGTGACTGGAATTTGTTCAAGACGTGACCAAGAAGATAGATGAATACAGAGCAACAGATGTTGTCTCTGGCTTCAGCAAACCCTTGGTCAGGGTGTAGCATAATACATTGGTTAGTAAGGGTAGGTCACAAGGGATCAGGGAGAGCTAGCCAACTGGATACAAAATGGGATGACAGTGGGAGACAGAGGGTGGTGGTAGAGAGTTGTTGTTTCGACTGGAGGCCTCTGACCTGCAGTGTGCCGTAAGGATTGGTGCTGAGACCACTGTTGTTCATCATTTACATAAACATTTTGAGTGGAAATATAGGAGTCCCTGTTATAATGTTTGTGGATAACAAGATTAGTGGAAGAGTGGGCAGGGAAAATAGTTATCGAAAGGGAGGGCAATCAACTGGGCCAATGGGTCAAGGAATGAAAGATGGAGTTTAATTCAGGTGTTGAATTTAGTTCAGAAAAAATAGAGAGGACTAACACAGTTAATGATATGGCTCTGGGCAACGTGGTCGAATAGAGAGAGACTAAAAGGTGCAGTTACATTGTTCCTTGGAAGTGGCATCACAGGTGGATAAGGTGGTGAAAGCAGCATTTGGGACACTTGCCATCAGTGGCAAGAGCATTCAATACATGAGTTGGAGATATTTGTAACATTGTCGTCATTATTTCTCCTGGGCAGAGGAGGTCACGGCGTGACCTTATAAAGGTTTATGAAACAATGTAGGTCCAAAGTAAAGTGAATAGCCAAGGGGATGAGAGTCCAAAGCTAGAGGCATAAACGTGAGGTGACAGAGCAAGGATTCAAAGAGGGAGCTGAGGGGCAACATTTTCCACGGAGGATGGTGCATAGACGGAATGGACTGCCAGAGGAAATGGTGAAAACAAGTACAATTACAACATGGAAAAGACACTTGGGCAGGTACATGGAGAGGAGAAGATTTGAAGGGATATGGGCCAAATACAGGCAAACGTGACTCATTCCATTTCAGAATCCTCGGCCGCAAGGTCATGCCACACAGAAAGACTCTAGTCTCCTCCTCCAACAACTGGAGATATATCGAGACAAGGCATGTTGTAGAGACTGAAGCAAGTTACAGCGATATGGATGGTCGTCTGGACTGAAGGTTTCAAATATGTCAAGAAATTGGCGAGATTGGAGGAGATGACAGAGATAGGAAATGTTATAGGAGTTAGAATAATTGAAGACACTGGTCCACAAGATGAGCCATAGTTACATTATTGGAGAGGGAATAGGGAACAGAAAGATGCCAGACAGCATTACCACCCTCTCATTGCAAGCATGCAATCCCCCCTGTTATCCTGGTGCTCACCAAGACAGCACCCGCCTGGATTGAAAACTGGGAACTCCCGATGCTGTCTCAGTACAATAAAACTTAAAGTTGGGGTGGTGATTGAGCCTGAGGTGAGTCTGTACTGTGCTCCCCATCCTGTCCTGTATCTATGTCATGTCCTGTTAGCTGATGCTTGGAGCCCTGTCAGTGCTCTCTGTTCTGTGCACTGTGAATGGTCTTAGCTGGTGATAGGATTTATTGAAGGCTCCAGACCTCCCTGACGTTTGTCTCTCTGGCTGACCAATCATCTTCCCAACCAGCAGTTGGCAATTCTATTGAATCAGGAACTCCTTCAGTACCTGTAGAAGACACAGAAATAGGTAGAATGGGAAATTATACTGATGCTTGTGAGGGTTACACATGTAGAATGGTACTCAGCCCCACAGAGATCTGAAAAATCTCAGTCTCCATTCCTGGCCTGTACTGCGTCATCTCTCTGGAGTGGAGAATTCTGTTGGCTCAGGATCTGGAGTAGCTGCAAAAGTGAGAGACACTGACAGAGGCCGCAATTAGACCAACACAGTGAGGGACCCCACATGGAGAGATACTGAGTGATATCACCAGATTTCAGTATCAACCAATTGTGCACAAAAAAGGGTGTTGATTCATGTTGCAGTGGAATGCACAACCTGTGAGCAGGTGAAGTGATGGCCTAGTGGCATTATTGTGAGGCCATTTCTCCAGAAACTCAGGAAATGTTGTCTGGACACAGGTTTAAATCCCGCCATTGCAAATGATTGAATGTGAATTAAATGCTTCAAAAAGATATAATTAAAAACAGATAAGTGAGTATTAAACAATTACTGCTGTTAAGAAAAATCCATCGGGTACATTCACGTGTTTAGTGAAGTAATCCAAGATGGGATTGGGATATCACAAGTATTACAGAACAAGAGCTGAGGGAGGGTCAGGACAGGCAGCTCAGTGTCCCAAGGGACAGATGCTGCAGGAAGGACAGAAGGGGAGCTGAGAGAGGAGGAGAGCTGCTGGTTCTGATGGGGTGAAACATCATAACAGGACTGAGAGAGGATATTCCTGCGGGATCGCCCAGTGAAGCTGTGTTTATGGAATTAATCAAAAACATTCGGTCTTCCCTTTCCTCTGATTGTTCGCCAGACCCCGAGAGCCCCGCCCTCCTGCACCTTGACCTTCTCAAGATGGCGGACCTCAGGTCCGCGCTCCCGCTTCCCTCAAACAAATGGCGGCCGTGACCCTGGCCCCTTCCCTGATCTTGAGAACGTGTTTCCGGAGTCCGTGTGGGATCAGTCGGTTCCATAGACAGGCGGGATCAGTCGACCGCCACCTCCTTACCCCGGGCCTGGAGGGTCTTTTTCGAGTTTTTTTTAACCTTTATCCGGGACTTATGTATTCTCTGCGCTCCTTTCTCCCAGCGAGGCTCCCACACACCGGCTCTGAGCGCCGCTCTCTGAAGCCGATCGCAGCTGCTGCCAGCTCCATGTCTCTCTCTCTGTTCTGACCAATGTGACATTGCGCATGCTCTGCATAGAAACCAAACTGCGTGTGCGTCTGAGTTTATCAGTGAGTTTATAAAGAATATCCCTATCTGCAAAGACTCATGGGTAAAATACTCGTCATTAACAATTGCTTTTACGAGTTACACACATAGAGATGACAAGCATGCATATATATTGTCCAGTCAAAATCAACCATACCGGCCAGGTATGTAAATTACCAATCGTTCTGGGAGTTTGAAAAGAAGTTTCTTACTCGAGTTGTGTAAATCGATTGAAAATATGTACGTTATCAGATTTACATTTCAACTATATTATTTCTTAAAATCTCACAATGAATTATGAGAGGTTTAATGCTTCACTATGTAGTGAGAATGATCAATCCTGCAAAATAGTTTGCACTGACCAATCTTGAAGCATTCACTCCCGAGAATGCTTTGCCCTATCTCCTCACGCACTCTGGTTGGAGGACTGGCCGCTACTCGGCCCTCCTGTTCTGCCCCTTCCTCCCAATTGCAGAGTTGATTCAGGCGTGACTTAGCAGGCAAGAGACAAAGGAAGTTCCAGTCGATGTTTTGTAACGTAGTGAAAATATCCCGAATCTTGGACCGAGAGGCCTGGGTTCAATTCACAGCTTGTGCAGGTGTGTGTAATAACTTTTAGCAGGTTCATTAGGAAAAACAAGGGAAGTCAGAACAGAGTGAAAACAATAGAAAAAGCATGCAATATGGTGGACCTCTCAATGCTCAGATGATTTGACTCTTTACCAAGCGTTTCAGTGTCCCAGTACAGACTGTTACGCTCCTCTTAGTGCACAGCCAGGTACCTTGATTGTGGTGCAAAGTGTTGTGCTTGGATATAGAGGTGCTTTTCTGGAAGGCGCTCGGTTTTTGTGGTGAAAACAGTTGAGAAGGAGTCGGGTTTTATATGGAGCTACCTGTCCCCCTCCTGTTGCAGCATCTTATTATTGCCCTGACTCTACGTCGTCCATGGAGAAAGTGAGGACCGCAGATGCTGGAGATCAGAGCTGAAAAATGTGTTGCTGGAAAAGCGCAGCAGGTCAGGCAGCATTCTTGACCTCGTACATGTTTGACAGAGATCAGTGACACATCGAAAGCCAACAATATACTATCCATCACTGTTTAAGACAGTAAAAATCTCTTGTAGCACAATAGTCAGAGAACAATACAACGTAGAACAGGCCCTTCGGTCCTTGATGTTGCGTCGACCTGTGAACTAGGCTCGTCGCCCTACACTATCCCAAGATCACCCATGTGCTTATCTAAAGGATTGTTTCAATCTTACTAATGTGGCTCAGTTATCCACATTAGTAGGTAGTGGATTCCACGCCCTAACCACTCTCTGAGTAAAGAACCTGCCTCTGACATCTGTCTTAAATCTATCACTCCTCAATTTGTAGTTATGCTCCCTCATACACACTGATATCATCATCCTAGGAAAAAGACTTTCACTGTCTACCCTATCTAAGCCTCTGATCATCTTGTATGTCTCTATCAAATCCTCTCTTAGCCTTCTTCTTGCCAATGAGAACACATTCAAGTCTCTCAACCTTTCCTCATAAGACCTTCCCTCCAGACCACACAACATCCTGGTAAGTCTCCTCTGCACCTTTTCCAATGCTTTGACATCCTTCCCGAAATATGGGCACCAGAACTGCACACAATATTACAAATATGGCCACACCAGTGTTTTGTATAGTTGCAGCATGATATTGCGGCTCCAGAACTCAATCCATCTACGAATGAAACGTAACACACTGTATGCCGCCTTAACAGTACTGTACACCTGGGTGGCAACTTTCAGGCATCTATGTACATGGACTCCAACATCCCTCTGCACATCTACACGACCAAACTCTTTCCATTGACCCAGTACTCTGCCTTTCTGTTATTCTTTACAAAGTGCATCACCTCACATTTAGCTGCATTGAACTCTATTTGCCACCCTTTATCCCAATTCTGCAGTTTATCCAAGTCCCCCTGCAACCTATAACATTCTTCCACACTATCCACTACTCCACTGACTTTCGTGTCATCTGCAAATTTAGTAATCCATCCACCTATGCCTTCGTCTAAGACTTTTATGGAAACGACAAACAACAGTGGTCCCAAAACAGATCCTTGTGGCACACTACTAATAATTGTACTGGAGGCTGATTATTTTCCATCATCCACCACTCGCTGCCTTCTTTCAGAAAGCCAGTTTCTAATCCAAACTGCTAAATCGCACTCAATTCCATGTCGCTGCATTTTCTCCAACAGTCTCCCATGTGGAACCTTATCAAAATATTACTGAATTCCATGTATACCACGTCAACTGTCCTACCCTCATCTATATGCTTGGTCACCATCTCAAAAAACTCAATGAGATTTGTGAGCTATGACCTGCCCTTGACGAAACCGTATTGACGATCTGAAATCATATTGTTGTTTGCCAGATGATTACCATTATTGTCTCTTATAATCCTTTCCAAAACCTTTTCTATCACAGAAGTAAGGCTCACTAGTATATAATTACCTGGGTCAACTCTATTCCCCTTCTTGATTAAGGGCATAATATTTGCAATCATCCAGTCCTCTGGTACTGAACCTGTAGGCAATGACAACTCAATATCAAAGCTGAAGTCTTTGTTATCTTCTCCATAGCTTCCCAGAGAATCCATGGATAAATTCCATCCAGCCCAGGGGACTTGTCCTCTTTCAATCCTTGTAGAATTGATAACACCTGTCCGTAACTAACCTCGGTCCTTTCTAGTCTAACATCTTCTACCTCATTTTTGTCTCCAATATTCTCATTTTCCTGAGTGAAAACCAATGAGAAATGTTTGTTTAGCACCTCTCCGATTTCCACAGTGTCCAAACTCAACTTCCCACTTCTGTCTTTGATTGACCCTATTCCTACCCTATCCTTTATTCCTCACATACTGATAGAAAGCTTTTGGGTTCTCCTTCATTCTATTTGCTGAAGACTGCTCGTGTCCTCTCTTTGCTCTTCCTAATTCTATTTAAATCCCTCCGAGCTGATCTGTAAGTCTCCATCACCTCATCTGTACC
The DNA here is from genome assembly GCF_020745735.1 of Hemiscyllium ocellatum. Classification (NCBI taxonomy): domain Eukaryota; kingdom Metazoa; phylum Chordata; class Chondrichthyes; order Orectolobiformes; family Hemiscylliidae; genus Hemiscyllium; species Hemiscyllium ocellatum. The sequence continues at coordinate 42,113 of NC_083405.1, forward strand.
ATTTGCCTCATCAACACATAATCCTCCTAGTTCTTCTTTACAAGAGATGCAATTTCTGAGGTAAACCACAGTTCCGTTACCTTATCACTTCCTCCCTGCCTGACAGGGACATACCTATCAAGGACACGCAAAATCTGTTCCGCAAACTAGCTCCACATTTCCATTGTCTACATCCCCTGCATTTTGCTACCCCATTCTATACATCCTAATTCTTGCCGAATTGCATTATAATTGCCACTGCCCCATCGATAAGTCTTCACCTGTGGCATGTACCTATCCCTTTCCATCGATAAACTAAACATAACTGAATTTTGATCACTCTCTCCAAAGTGCTCACCTACAACTAAATCACACACCTAGTCCGGTTCATGACCGAGCACCAGATCCATGTGGCCTCCCCTTTTGTCGGCCCTTTGACATATTTTGTCAGGAAACCCTCCTGTACACATAGGACAAAAACTGATCCATCCGACGTACTAGAGTTATAGCATTTCCAATCAATGTTGGGGACGTTAAAGTACCCAATAATGACCACCATGTTACTTTCATTCCTACCTAAAGTAATTTTGCTAATCCTCTCTTCCCCCTCCCTGGAACTCTCCAGCTGCCTATAAAAAATCCAAGCAGTGTGACCTCCCCTCTCCTGTTTCTAACCTCAGCCCTCACTACTTCAGTAGACAAATCCTCATCAAAAGTTCTCTCAGCCACCATTATACTATCCTTGATTAACATGACATGCATGGACCCATTGCGGTGCTGCAAACTTGATGAGGCAGCCATACACTCTATGACAGACAGAGTCAGTCTGGAATCTCCTTTGTCCTTAAGACCTTAAACACTGCCTGTGCTCCTCCATTTCCCCCTTGCACAATCCCTTTACAACCCACCCCACCTGCATCAGTCCACAATTGGAGCTGTCAAGGGCAGAAGTCTGTGGAATACCCTCCCTAACCTTCTCTATCCGCCTTTAAGATGTATTTTAAAATCATTCTCCTTCATCAATGTTTTGATCATCCATGAAGCACCTTAGGCGATTTGCCATTGTAAAAGATTCCATACAATGCAAATAGTTGTTGTTATTGCTGTACATTTGGAGAAACAGGAATGATGCTTTCAAAATTCTAACAAGAAAATCACTGATAGGTGCAGTGTGAAGACCAAATAATAACATCACATTGGGATGGGCAATAAATAAAGAAATAATTAAAGCCTGTAAAAATGGCATGTCTGTTGCCAAGGGTGACTTTAATCTACATGTAAATTGGTCGAACCAGCTCAGTCAGGGTAGCCTTGAGGAGTTCATTACGTGTATCCATGGTAGTTTTTTTGAACAGTATAAAATGGAACCGACAAGGAACAAGCTATCCAAGATTTGGCCCCTGTGCAATGATTAATGGCCTCAAAGTTAGGGATCCTCTTGGAAGAAGTGATCACTGTATAGTTGAAGTTAGAATACATATGGAGAGTGTGAAGATAAAATCTAATACCAGTGTCCTGTGCTTGAACACGGGGAATTAAAATAGAATGAGGGAGAAACTGGATAAAGTAGTCTGGAAACAAAGATTTTATGGTGGGACAGTTGATGAGCAGTGAAAGATTTTCAAATACATTTTAGGCAGTGCTCAGCAAAGGTATATTCCAGTGAAAAGGAAGGACTATAAGAAAAGGCGGTGGACAAAAGATAGGCAATTCTACACCGGTTAGTTTATTCTATGTAGTTGGAAAGATACTTTGGTCTATTCTCAAGGAAGAAATAGTAGAGAATTTTGATAGAAATTGTCCCATTGGGCAGACAGAGCATGGATTCAAGAAGGGCAGGTCATGCTTGACAAATCGTTTAGAATTCTATGAAGACATTTCCAGTAAGATGGACAACGGGGACCCAGTGGATGCGGTGTGCCTGGATTTCCAAAAGTCATTCAACAAGATGCTGAGCAAGAGGCTGTTGCATTATATAAGGGTGCATGGGATAGAGTATTAGCATGGATAGAAGATTGGTTGACTAACAGGAAGCAAAGAGTGGGGATAAATAAGCTTTATTCTGGCTGGCAATCATTAACTAGTAGTGTGCCTCTAGGATCAGTGTTGGGACTGCAATTATTTAGAATTGATACAGATGATTTGGAGTTGGGGACCACATGTAGGGTGACAAAGTTTGCATGTGACACTAAGATGACTGGCAGAACAAAGTGTGCAGAGGACTGGGAAACTTTGCAGAGGAACAGAGATACATTGAGTGAGTGGGCAATGGTTTGGCAAGTGGAATATTATGTTCATAAATGCAAAGTCATACTCTTTGGTTGGAGTAACATTAGTAAAAATATTATTACTTGAATTTTTAAAAGTTGCTTTGTTTGCTATGCAGAGGCACCTGAACATCCTTCTGCCTGAAAGTTGGTCACCAGGTACAACAATCAATTCAGAAGGCAAATGGAATTTTGTCCTTCATTGCTGAAGGGATTGTATTTAAAAGCAGAGGGTATATTCCAGCTATAGTGGGTGCTGGTGAGGCCACACCTGGAGTACTGCATGTAGTTTTTATGTCCTTACTTGCTCAAGAATATACTGGCACGAGTGGGGGCGCAGAGGAGGTTAACTATGTTGATTCCGGAGGTGAGGGGTTTGGCTTAACAGAGACTGAGTAGATTTGGATTATATTCATTGGAATTCAGAAGAATGGAAAGATATAAAATAATGAATGGAATGGATAAAATAGAAGTAGAGAGGATGTTTCCACTGGCAGGTGAAGCTGGGACAAGAGGGCATCACCTCAAGATTAGAGGCAGCAAGTTTAGGAATGAATTGAGAAGGGACCTCTTGACCTCTATGGAATTCATTACCCAGGGAAGTAGTTGATGCTAGTTTGATTAACGTTTTTAAAGCTAAGTTAGGTTTTTTTAAAAAAGTAATTAATTAAGGAATACAGTGAGAACGTGGGTAAATGGTTCTGCATCCACAAATGATCAGCCATAATCTTATTGAATGGTAGAGCAGGCTCGAAGGGCAGGACGGCTTTCACCTTTTCCGAGATCTGTTGTTCATATGCTGTGCATGCCCCCATTACTCGTGACTTGGAGGTACTTGTGTTGGATTAGAATGAACAAAACTAAAATTCAATGAAAACACCAGCTTATAGTCCAACAGGTTTATTTGGAAGCACTACTTTGCTGGTCCTTCATCAGGTATCTGTGTGATTTTTAACTTTGTCCCTCACTCTTGTAACTGATAAACAACAACAAAAGGCACGACGCAGTGCGGAAGCTCCAGCCAACAGTTGATATTTAGGACAATGAAGAAGGTTATCTCAGAATACAATGTGATATTGATCAGATGGGCTAATGGGCTGAGGAGTGGCAGATAGAATTTAATTTAGATAGATTAGGTTAGGATATCTGGTTTGCATAGACAGGTTGGATCGAAGAAGTGATCGATGTCAGCGGCGGACCAATGCATAGGCAGGGAAGGAGCTGGAGGATCTGGATGGGCAGGTGGACCAAACAGTGAATGAGGGGACTAGACTGTACCACGTGATCATCCTCACGGTGGGCGCAGATGTTCGGACCGAGGGCTTTCGGTAAGGAACGGAATAAACAGCAGAAAGCGGGAGGGAAATGGTGTTGGTATGGGCTGAGAGGTTTTCAAACATTTGGTACACATCGGAAAATACAAATTTGAAATTTTGTCCCGTTTTTGCAGCAAACGAGAAAATGCCTCGTTGAGTAATTGGCCCGCGTGAACGCTGCCATCTTTATTCGGGGCAACGATTCACTGGACACGTGCACGGCCGCCAGCTTCGTAGGGGGCAAAGTTCAGAGGGATGTGTGTGCAGCCTTCTCTGGTAAAAAGAATCATAGGGCAGGATTGACACAGCACATTCAAACCCAGAGAAATTGATTTTTTTTCTGGATTTGTTTCGTCATTCATTTAATAGAGGCCGTATAGTTAGTAAGTTTGCAGGTGACACCAAAATTGGAGGTAGTGAGGACAATGAAGAAGGTTATCTCGGAGTACATGGGATATTGATCAGATGGGCCAATGGCTGAGGAGTGGCAGATAGGATTTAATTTTGATAGATTAGGTTAGGATATCTGGTTGTCATAGGGTGGATTGAAGAAGTCTGTTTCCGTGATGGCATCATGGACTGTGGGATCATAAAAGTGAACTCTGCTTTGGTTCACCTCTGGGCTCTCTGATGTCCACGTGTTCATTATATTGCTTCATCAGTCTCTCATGGGTGTATTTTTGCTCTGTATAGTACTTTACTGTTACTTTCACAGCTGTTTTGTAAATGAATTGAAAAAAAATGTAGAGCTGGAAAAACACAGCAGCCCAGGCAACGTCCGAGGAGCAGGAGAATCAACGTTTCCGGCATAAGACTTTCTTCAGGAATGTAAATGAATTGTCCACTGCTACCCAGCTCCTGACTATATGCTGCTCCATTATCAGGTTTTTTTTTCCATAATATCTTTGACAGTCAACAATTCTTTTTTCCAATAAGCGAGTGCATTTTCCTTCAATTTCTCACAGTCAAATTCGGCACCATTTTCATTCCCTGTAATTCATATTGCACTCCTTGAAACATCAACTGTGTATTTCTCCTTCCACAGAAACCAGTGATCAATGCCAAAGCCTTGATGCCTGTGGAGAGGGTGATGTTTGACTTCCTTGTACTGCTGCAGTTTGCATGGTGAAGGTGCTCCCACAACGTGGTTGGGTAAGAGATATTACAGATTATTCACCAGCGAAATTGAAGAGTAGAAGATATCTGTACAAATCAACATGGTTTTAATTTCACAAAGATATTATTGAGAAATTTTGACATAAGGCTACAGATGGAGAATATTGTGTCCAGTGACCAAAACCATTGCCAAATAAGCAGTTTTTCAAGAATGCCTTAAAGGAAGTAAGTCGATCTTAGTGGGTTAGAGAGGGGATTCCAGACCATGTTCCCTTGGAGTCTATAGAAACAGTCACACAGGTGAACTGAAAATAAACACATAATTGAGAGTCTGAACTAAAATTAGTTATTTGAGATATGAAAGGGTGTGTGGTGCAGGGAGATAGGAATGATTACAGCCAGGAATTAACTCAAAGGTGCGAAAGTAAATTGTTTTGGCTTATAAATGGGAGTCTTTTGATTGATCAACAAGTTTTGGTACAAGTGAGCACTTCGGCAGTAGAGTTTTCAATATTCTTGAGATTATCGGGAGGGTGATTGTGGAATGCTGGCCAGGAGTGGGTTTAGATAATGAAATCTAGACTTAACAAAAGGAATGAATAAGAGTTTCAGCAACTGAGCTGAGACTGTGGTGAGGTCCGGTGATATCACTGAAGTCGAAATAGTGAACTTGGAGGGGGTCTGCCCTGTTATCCTCACCTCATTCAGCTGTTTGTCAATTTATGAATCAAGTCTGTAACAAGCTCAGGAGCTGAGTGGCCCTGGCAGAACCTAAACTGGGCGTCTCTGAGCAGGTTATTGCTGAGCAGGTGCTTGACAGCACTGTTGATGACACCTTCCATCACTTCGCTGCTGAGCGAGTGTGGACTGATGGAGGGGAATAGGCTGAGATGGATCTGCGCTGTGTTTTGTGTTGGAACATCCCTGCGCAATGTTCCACAAAGTCGTTCGGTGCCAGTGCTGGAGCAGTACTTGCTTTAGTGGGCAGCAGGTTCTGGAGCACAGCCAACAGGATTATTGCCAGAATATTTACAGGGCTCATACGTTTACACTACTTATCCATTTCTTGATCTGATTTGAAATGAGTTTTCATCCAAATCGATTCATATCTGTGATGTGAGGGACCAATGGAGAAGGCTCATCCACTTGGCACTGTTGGCTGAAAATCGCTGCTAATGCTGTCCTCTTATCTGTTGCATTAATGTGTGAGACCTCTCCATCCGGAAGGGAGGGGATATCTGTGATGCTTCCTCCAGTGAGTTGTTTAATTGTCCATCACTATTCTTGACTAGGTGCGGCAGAACTGCAGAACTCAGATCTACTCTATTGGTTATGGGATCACTTAGTTCTGTTTGGTGTTGGTTGTGCTGTTTGACTGCAGGTTTGGTAGCTGCACCAGGTTGACACCTCATTTTTAGGTATGCCTGGTACTGCTCCTGACATGCCCTACTGTATTCACCATTGAATCGGGTTGATTCCCCTGCCTTGATGTTAATGGTTGTGCGGGAGTACAGTTCTGCTGCTGTTGTTGGCCCACAGTGTGGCAGAAGTTGCTGGGTCAAGAGGGCTGATTGTGTGGTTGTATTTGCTAGTGCATTAGTAGATGTAATGTGGTTCATCCAGTTTCATTCCTTTGTTGAGACTATGCAGTGATTAATACAATGAGTGACTTGATGGGCCACTGTCGAGTTCCTTTCCCCCAAGGACATTGTCAATAGCAGAAAAACATCCCAAGTGGTTCCATGGCAAACAGTAGATTCTTCATTTCAGTTATTTTTTTTTCTTGACTTCAGAGCCACCCTTTACCGATTTGGGATTCAAACCTGAACTTCAATTGTATATTTTAACATTCTTGATAAGTGATAAATACGACAGGTTTGTTCACTTATTTTTAGAATGACTATCACAGGTTTTGTTTTATGTTTTGGAAATTAAAAAAGATGTCCACTATCCTGTCTCCTCCATCCTCCCTTCCAACAACAAGAGTGAGGAGTACATGGAGTTTCTCTGTCAATAACAATGAGATAATCCGATCAGCTGCCTCTGCTTCTTCGCTCCCTATCCACTAGCCCACTGAGCCAAACTGCCTCACAAGGGTGCTCCTCATTATAGTCCTAAGCTTACATTTCCTAGAGTCTCTTGTCAAGCCTTATTAGATGTCATCTTGACCCTTTACCCTAGTGTAGCTAAATCATGGACATTCCAAATCTCTGTCTCATCCTCCTGCTTGTCACAGCCCTCCCGCCCCCCCCTCCCCCCCCCTCCCCGCAATCATGCCATCCACAGATACTGTTCCATGATCTGTCTGTGTCTTTTCTGGTTATGTCCTTCTCTCCCAATCTGCTAAAACCTAATATTTGACCTCACCATCATTTGAAAATGCTGCACCATCTCCACTCTCCCTTTCCTTTCTGAATTCATTGTATTTGGTGTTTCTCACTACATACTGCCAGGAGGTAACATCGCCCAAAAGCACAGTGTTAGGATTCACACGTACACTGACAATGTCCAGCTCTCCCTCCCCATCATCCCTCTCCATTACTCCACTTTTACTCAGTTATCAAACTGCTTACCACACTTCGATTAGCTGCAATTTACTCCAATGAAACACTGAAATTGTTAAACCCATTGCCTTCATTTGTTATTCCAAATTCCTTTCCCTTACTGTTGTGTCCCTCCCTCTCACTAGGAAGTGTCTGAGGCAGAACTGCACTCTTCACAATATTGCTGTTAAATGTGACCCCAAGGTGATCAGACATCTACACAATCACAAACACCAGGAATTCCAATCTCTAAAACGTTTTTATCTCCTTCTCACCCCAGCTCCATTGCTACTGAAACTGTAACCTGTGTCGGTGTTGCCTTTAACTTGACCAATCTGAAACAGAACCCTTGATTCCGCGACTGACCCAGAATCTGGTTCAAGACTCACCAGTAATGGGACTCATCCTCTCCATATTTACCCTGTCAAACCTCGACAGAATCCTGTATGTTTCAAAAAGATCACCTCTCATTCTTCCAAAGTCTAGTGAGTAGATTCCCAAGTTGTTCAGCCTTTACTTACAGGATAATCCCTTCAAAACTGGGATCATACCAATGGTTCTTCTCTGAAATGCCTCCAATAAACTCCTCCATTTCGTTCACTAAAGCGACCAAATCTGTTCACGTTATTCCAGATGTGGTCTCACTCGCCATTTGTTTAGTTGCCCTAAGGAATATAATCCAAACTCTTATATTGCAATCTCTTTGAAATAAGGGACAGCATTCCATTCCCCTTCCTGATTCTATGTTGTAACCGTGTGCTAGCTTTCTGTGTTTCCTGCTCATTTTCCCCCAGTCCCTTTGTGGTGCAGCTTTCTACAGTTTATCCCAAGTTATACTCTATTTGCCAACTTGATGCCCACGTTTCCTGCAAATGTCTCTATGTAAACTGTTTATAATCCTTTTGGAACTTTCCTGTTATGCCTTTTCTGGGAGATTACCCCCCTCATTATTCGAAACATGCTCTGTGAACACTGGGCAGTGGGAAGCATGCACAGTTGCTATCTTTCAGGGATACTCTGTTTCATGACTGGGAGGAGCATGCTGTCCATTGGTCAGAATGGAGATATCTTGTCCATCAAGCTGCATGAGCCTTTCACACCCCATGTCTTATTTAGGAGGCACAGCGGCAGAACGGAAGGAAAGAAACGGAAGCAAATCCTGTTCTCCATATCTCACGGAATCTTGGGACATTCTGTCCCATGTTCAGTCACATGCAGTCCCAAGGTGGAAACTCATAGAAACCCACACAGATTTGCACTTGAAGTGTCTGCTAACCTCCACCAGGGGTAATGTGTACAGTCATCATGGGCCAGGAGGAGGGGATTGTATGAGTTTCAAACTTGAACTGACAGTGACGGATTTTATAAAGTTGTATTACAGGTGGACATTCAGATGGTAATCTCAGTCATTGGAACGCCAAACTCTGACAGAATTATTCCATTCATCAGGACCTGGATATTCATATTGTGTGTGAGTATTGTGTTCCATATCAATACCATTTGCTGAATAAAAGTTCTCCTTTGAATCAAACCATCCTCTCAATAGATCTTCCCAAATCTTCAGCATGGGTCCTGTAATCCTTGTACAATGAGCTGATGAGTGTAAGGTTTCTTTTTATTATTATAACGTGTAAATTTTGTAAACCGCTTTGTCACAGCTCCCCAAATTTCCTTTGCTACAAGGAGAACAATCTCAGTTTTTCCAAACCTCTGATTCCCCAATGTCTGTTTGCTATCTATAAGGTACACATCAGGATTGTGTTGGAATATTCTCCACTTGTCTGCATCAGTGCACTCCCCCCCCCCCACCCCCCAACCCCACCAACAATATTAAAGAAAGTGAACATCCCCCAGGATAAAGCACGAGTGGTTTCCCATCCACCACCTTCAGCATTCCCTCTCCCCACCCTCGAGGCACGGTGGCATCACTGTGCAAAAGGGAAAGATTAGATTACTTACAGTGTGGAAACAGGCCCTTCGGCCCAACAAGTCCACACCGACCCGCCGAAGCGCAACCCACCCATACCCCATATTTACCCCTTACCTAACACTTTAGCATGGGCAATTTAGCATGGCCAATTCGCCTGACCCGCACATCTTTGGACTGTGGAAGGAAACCGGAGCACCCGGAGGAAACCCACGCAGACATGGGGAGAACGTGCAAACTCCACACAGTCAGTCGCCTGAGTCGGGAATTGAATCCGGGTCTCAGGCGCTGTGAGGCAGCAGTGCTAACCACTGTGCCATCGTGCCGCCCTCACTGTCTGGAAGAGAGTGAGAGACTGAAATCCCGATGGCATTTAAGATCTATTTAGGAACACACTTGCAAGGCCAAGGCTGACAGGTCTATGGGCTCAGTGCTGGAAAATTGGGATTAAAATAGTTAGCTGGGAGATTTCTTTGCAACATAGACCCGATGGACCACAAAACCGTTTTCTGTCATGACAAGCCACAATAGAAACCAGGTCAGAGAAGGTGATATTAGAATAGATGATACGTGATTGATTAATGTTTTTGGAGGAAAATGTGACAGATGTTAAGCGGGACATTGTGGAGCTCTGGGTGCAGGAATCTGAAATAAAAATGAGTTATCCTAAAGGCTGGAATTAAAGAAAGGCACATCACAGAGATTTCCTAGGGTGGACATTATTAGAGATAGGGAGGGTATTGAGACTGGAGGATATTAGAGATTGGAATATGTTGCAGAGATTGAGATGTTTTTGATGCCAGAGATAGTGATAGCTCTGAGGCTAGAGAGGAATTATATAGATAAGGATGAGTTATCTTTCCCAACACTACCTCTTTACTGATAATAATTGTTTCTCTGTCCTCATCTGCCATTGCCTCCATAGGCCTGCGACCATGAGAGTACACAGACTGTATGTTCCTGTTAAGGCCAAGGCTGGGAGGCATCGGGAACGCTGCATGGCCTGAGAAATTGAGGCTCTGATCAAGAAAATGAAGGATATGTCAGGTACAGACCACTGTGTTTGTGTGAATCCCTAGAGGACTATAAGGGCAGTAGGAGTATACTCGCGGGAAACCATGAGGCAAAAAAGGGGACGTGAGATAGCTTTGGGAAATATTTAAGGAGAATCCAAAGAGATTCTGCAAATACACTAAAGACAAAAGAATAACTCGGCAGAGAATATCGATCCTCAAAGATCAACGAGACTGTCTATGGAACAGCAGGAGGTGGGAGAGGTTGTGTAAGTATTTCACGTCAGTTTTTACTGAAAGGGGATATGGAAGTTAGAGAAGTTGGTGAAATAGATAGTGATAACTTGGCAAGTGTACATATTACAGAGGAGGAGGTACTGGATGTCTTAAAATGCATAAAGGTGGATAAATACCTGGAATCTGATCAGGTGTACCCAGAACTTTGTGGATAATTAGGGAAACTTTTTGCTGGGCCCCTCACTGCGATATTTGTATCATCGATTGCCACAGGTGAGGTGCTGGAAGATGGGCGCCATTATTTGAGAAAAGTGGAAAGGAAAAGCCAGGGAACTATAGACCAGTGAGCCTGGAGTCAGTGGCAGAGAAGTTGTTGGAAGGGATTCTCAGGGACAGGATTTACATGTCATTGGAAAAGGAAGAAATGATTAGGGAGTGTCAGCATGGCTTTGTGCATTGAAATCATTAACTTGGACTTGAGAAAGACACAAAGGTTCACATAACACACTGGTTAGCAGGTTCAATGCCATAGAATTCTGGCGGAACTAACTAATTGAATACGGAATTGGCTGGAAGGACAGAGTCATAGATGGACAGCACGGACACAGAGACCCGTCGGTCTAACCAGTACATGCTGATCAGATATCCCAGTGCAATCTAGTCAGCACCCGGCCCATATCCTTCCTATTCATATACACATGAAGATGTCTTTTAAATGTTGCAATCGTAATGGCCTCCACCACTTCCTCTGGCAGCTCATTCCATACATGTACCACCCTCTGTGTGAAAACGTTGCCTCTCAAGTCTCTTTAAAGTCTTTCCCCTCATCCCATAAACCTATGCCCTTAAGTGCTGGGATCCCCCACGCCAGGGAAAAGACTTTGTCTATTTATCCTATCCATGCACCTCATGTTTTTATATACATAGAAAGGATCACCTCTCAGTCTCCGACGCTGTAGTGAAAACAGTCCCAGTCTATTCAACCCCCAGCCTAGCTCAAATCCTTCAACCCTGGCATCGTTCTTGTATATCTTTTCTGAACCCTTTCAAGTTTCACAACATCCTTCCAACTAGAAGGGAGATCAGATTTGTATGCAACGTTCCAAAAGTGGCCTAACCAATGTCCTGTACAGCTGCAACATGACCTCACATCTCCTGTGCTCAATATTTTGTCTGATAAAGGAAAGCATACCAAATGCCGCCTTCACTATCCTATCTACCTGCACTCCAAGATCTCTTTGTTTAGTAACACTCCTCAGGACTTTACCATTAAGTGTGTAAGTCCTGCTAAGATTTGCTTTCCCAAAATGCCACACCTCAGCTCATTCACCCATCTGATCAAGATCACATTGTATTCTGAGGTAATCTTTTTCACTGTCCACTACATCTCCAGTTTTGGTGTCATCTCACTAACTATACTTCCTATGTTCACATCCAAGTCATTGATATAAATGATGAAAGGTAGTGGATCCAGCAGTGATCCTTGTAACATTCCACGAGTCACAGGCCTCCAGTCTAAAAATCAACCGTTCATCACCACTGTCTGCCTTCTGCCTTTGAGCCAGTTCTGTATCCAAGTGGCTGGTTCTCTCTGTATTCCATGAGCTCTACCCTTGCTGAGCAGTCAGTGTCATAGTAGAGTGTGCTTTTTGGACTGGAAGCCTGTGGTGAGAAATATGTTGTCAGGCTGAGTGCTGGGTCCACTGCTTTTTGCCATTTATATAAATGATTTTTATGTGAATATAGGAGCTATGGTTAGTAGGTTTACAATAGACACCAAAATTGGAGGTGCAATTGACAGCAAAGTTACCTGAGAGTACAATGAGCCTCTGATCAAATGGGCTGACGAGTGGCAGATGAAATTTAATTTAGATACATGTGGGGTTCTGCATTTTGGAAAAAGCAAATCAGAGTGGGACTTATACACTTAATGGAACCGTGCTGGGGAGTGTTGCTGAACGAAGATACCTTGGAGTGCAGGTTCATAGTTTCTTGAAAGTGGAATCATAGATCGGCAGGGTAGTGTAAAAGTGTTTGATGTACGTACCTTTATTGGTCAGTGCATTGAGTACAGGAGTTGTGATATTATTTTGTGGCTGGACAGGCCATTGATTCTGCCACTTCTGGAATAGTGCATTCAGTCCTGGTCTCCCTCCTATAGGAATGATATTGTGAAACGTGAAAGGGTTCAGAAAACATGTGCAAAGATGTTGCCAGGGTTGAGAGTTTCAGCTTTCGGGAGAGGCTGATTAGGCTGGAGCTGTTTTGCCTGGAGTATAGGATGCTGAGAGGTAACCTTATAGGTTGATAAAATCGTGAGGTGCATGGATAGGGTGAGCAGATGGGGCCTTTTTCCCAGGCTACGTGCATCCAAAACTAAATGACACAGGCTTAAGATGAGAGGGAAAATCTTTAAAAGGGATCTAGGAGGCAAAGTCTTCAAACTTTATGTGGTACATGCATGGAATGAGCTACCAGAAATAGTTTGGAGGCTGGTTCAATTACAACATTTAAAAGGCATGTGATTAGGAAAGTTTTAGAAGGAATGGGCCAGGTCCTGGCAAATGGGATGAGATTAATTTAGGATAGCTGATCGGCATGTACAAGTTAGACCGAAGTGTTGGTTTCTGTGCTGTGTGTCTCTGACACCAATAAATTAAAATTAAAACAGGTTTCTCTTTTATAGAGAGTTAGCAGAAGGTCAGAAAATTCTCCTTGGAGCTGAGAAGGTTAGGCAGTGATTTCAAGCAGGAGCAGATTTGTTTCCAGAGTATTTAATTTACAGAGAGACAGACTGAGAAATTATTAACATTGTCACAACTTTTAGTAACTACTTTCAGGTAACTGGCAAATAATGCAGAGGAAAAATGTGAAGATTATTTTACTCATTACGTTCTGGGCATCTGAAACAGTTTGAATTACAGTTGGATGCAGATTCAGTAGTTGTTGTCAAAACAAATGTGAAATTTAACAATTTTAAGGAAGGATTTGGAGGGCTACAAGCAAATGGGAGGTGAGTTGGGATAGACTGGCACCATCTCCAGAGGGAGAGAGAGTACACCCCCAATGGACTGAATAGCTCACATCCCGCGTGCTCTGTGATATGATGTGAATGTTGAAGCTCATCCCAGAGCAGAGCCATAGAGATGTACAGCACGAAAACAAACCTTTTGGTTAAACTGGTCCACGCCAACCAGATATCCCAACCGAATTTAGTCCCATTTGCCAACACTTGGCACATATCCCTCTACACCCTTCCTATTCATATACCCATCCCGATGCCTAATGGTATATTTGTACCAACCTCCTCCACTTCCCCTGGTCGAAGGTTCCATACACGCACCGACTTCATTGTGAAAAGAAATTGTCCCTTGGGTCCCTTTTAAACCTTTCACCTTTCATCTTAAACCTGTGTTCTCTAGTTCTGGACCCCCCTCCCCCACCCCACCCCCACCACAGGGAAAATACCTTGTCTATTTATCCTATCCATGCCACTTATGATTTTATAAATCTGTACGAGGTCACTCCACAGCCTCCGATGCTCATGGGAGGAGCCCACCATTCATGTCACAATGGGGGACGGCTGGTTGAGGCAGCTTCAAACCAATAGGAGAGTTGTTATGCTTCTCCAGCCAATGGGAGTAAATGAGGGATGGGTCCAGCGGGCGAACACGTGACCATGAGCTGTGCAGGCGGAGTGAGGGAGGACTCTGAGTGTGAACGGAGTGGGAGAGACAGCTGAGACTGGGGGAGAAATGGAGTTAATGTGGACTGGGAGAGTTTAGAAACACACGGTTTTTGGCTGCTAGACTTGAATTAGAAGTTTCTGGTAAATTAGACCCAAATGAACTGCAGATGCTGTAAGTCACACATAGGAACCAGATGTTACTGGAAAAGCTCAGCAGGTCTGGCAGAATCTGGGAAGAAAAATCAGAGTTAACATTTCGGATCCGAGATCCCTTGCTCATAACTGATGTGACTGAGAAAAAATGCTGGTTTATACCTCAGAAGGCAGTGGTTAAGGAATAAATGATAGGTGGTGATAGAGACCAAAGAAAGAGATTGAAGCAGTTCGTCAAAGGAGTGGCTAATCATCTGGCTGGGGGAGGGTGAATAGCTGTTTATGGGGACTGTTAGTGGCTAACCATAGGTAGTGTGTAATGGCAGGCTATGTAATAACAAGGCCTGGTGTAGGGGGAAGTGGGCTAGGACATTGAAGTGTTCAGGACCTAAAATTATTGAATTTGATATTGAGGCCAGAGGGATGGAGGGTACCCAAGTAGATGATGAGGTTTGGTTCTTTCAGCTTGCATTAAAGTGTGGTGCTGGAAAAGCATAGCAGATCAGGCAGCATCCAAGGAGCAGGAGAATTGATGTTTTAGGCATAAGCACTTTATCAAGAATGCTGGAGTTAGGGGGAGTAAGAGGGCTGAGAGATAGAAAGGAGGGGTGTGTGGGGTTGGGGGAAGGGAGCGAGGAAGGCAATAGGTAGTTGTAGTTGGGGGGGTCATGGTGAGAGGGTGGAGTGGATAATTGGGAAGGAAGACAGACAGGTGGGACAGTTCAAGAGGGCAGTGCCAAGTTGAAAGGTCCAAATGCTGAAGGTGAGGTGGTGTTCCTCCTGGTATAGGGTGGCTCAGATTTGGGATGGAGGTGGCCCAGGACTTGAATGTCCTTGTTGGAGTCGGAGGGGTTGTTGAAGTGCTTGGCCATAGGGCGGTGGGATTGGTTGGTGCATGTGTCCCAGAAATGTTCCCTGAACTATTCCACAAGTTGGAGTCCTGACTCCCCAGTGTAGAGGAGACCACTTTGAGAGCAAAGGACACAATAGGTGAGGTGTTTGGATGTGCAGGAAAATATCTTGGATGTGAGAGGATCCTGTGGTGACTTGGATGGAGGTGAGCGGAGAGCTGTGGGCACAGGTTTTACACCCTCGCAGTAACAAACAAAGATGCTGGGAGTGAAGGATGGGTTGGTGGTGTGCGTGGATCTAATGAAGTCACAATGGGAGTGGTCTCTGCGGAATGCTGAAAGGGGTGGGAAATATATCTCTGGTGGGGTCTGATTGTAGGTAGTGGAAATAGCAGATGATGATGCGTTGTATCTGGGTGGACAGTGAGGATCGGGGTTCTATCCTTGTTAGGGTAGGAGGCGTGGGATTCAATGGCAGAGTTACGGGAAGTGGAGGACATATACTGGAGGGCACTGTTGACCACATGGGAGGGGAAATTGCAGCCCTTGAAATCGGAGGCGTTTTGGTATGTTCTGGAGTGTTCTGCCAGCTTGCATCAAGCTTCCCTGGAACACTGCAGTAAGCATGAGACAGAGATGTTGGCCAGGGAACAAACTCGTGTGTTAAAGTGACAGGCAGCTGGAAGCACAGGGTCTTCTTTACAAGCAGAATATAGATCATCAGCCACCATATCCACCACTGCCACTGAGATGCTGCCAGACACAGGTCCCTGACCCTCCTTTAACAGCTATTCACCCTCCCAGCCAGATCATTATCCACTCCTTTGTCTTTCCAATTATTCCTGTCTCTCTTTACACTCCATCCCCGCCTATGATTTACTCTATAACCTCTCTCTCCTGCTGTCCAAGGATGTGCAGGTTAGGTGAATTGCCCAAGCTAAATTTCCCTTTAGTGTTCAGGGATTACTCAGGGGAAATGTAGAGTAATATTGTAGGGCCACCTGTCTGGGTGGGATACTCTTCAGAGGGTGGCTGTGGGCTTGTTGGGCCGAAGGGCCTGTTTCACTCTGTGGGGATTCTAACTTTCCCAGCTGCCATTGGTTCTGAGGAAGGGCCACTGGACACAGACTGACCCTTGGTGAGTGCAGGAGGTGGAAACGGATTCCCGGGGGTGTGGCAGCGGAATCCGGGAGAGAATGAGTCATTTTAGACTGGGAGGGTTTAATTATACTCTGTGCAGGGCGTAGGTCCTGAATTAGGAACTCATGGTTCTACGTTTGCAACAAATAAGAAAACAGCTGTGGGCCTCAGGCGGTGAAAGTTCCTGGGTTATGGTCACTATCTGTATTGGGGACAAGGTACAGCGAGGCACATGCACATGTCTGCTTCCTGGTGGGGGTGGGTGATTCGAAGTGGAGCATGTCCAACACATAGCAAGATAAATATTTGTTTTTACTATTCTTGTTGCACTGACTGTGAGTTTTGTTTTGTGAATTCTTTTTATCGGATATTAAGTCAGAATAATTGAGGCCGAGATCTCAAAAACAATTTTCTACAGTCAATGAAGTCATCTGGATCTGAATATTATTGGCATTTAAGTGTGGAAGGAGAAAAGTTTGTTTGTTCTTTCTGTGGGAAAATATCTCCAATAATTTTGTCAAGCAAAAAGCAGAAAGATGTTCAAGTTCATGGTTGGATCACCTTTGGGGTATGTTATCAATTTCTGGCCCTGCAGCTGAGGAAGGAGATATTAGACTAGGAGGAAGCACAGATTTATCCAACTTAGACCTAGTCTCTTTGCAGGAACTGTCAGATTTAGACCCAATCACCCACTTCATGATATTAACCTGTATATTCCCTATTTTCAATTCCCTGCAATCCCCTCTTTGAAATTTCTTATGGACTCAAGTTCAAGCAGCTTTTCCGGTAGAATGTTCCAGATTCTGACAAATGTCTGTTCATCCAGAAACTGCTGAGGTCCATGTTCACACTCGGGTTACAAAGGGCTGAATTGAAAGATGAAATGCAGTTCCTGAGCTCCCATTGAGATGCACTGGCACAGTACAGGAGGCTGAGGACAGTGTAGTTGTGAGCAGACAATGACAATGACAGGCTGCACTGTGACAGGGAGAAGGTGAAGTGAAACTCAGTTTTAGTTCAGGCCATTCAGAAATTCACGTGGTCCAAATGGAAACAGCCAGTTTGTCAATGATACCTACGGAGTATTTTTTAACAGTTTTTAAAGTATAACATGTCAAATTCAGTAATGATCGGGGTTCTTTTATTATAATGAAAACGTTTGAATTGAAGTAAGATCGCTAGCTCATTTCAATTCTCTTAATAGGAGTAACTAGCTGAAACTAAAGAGTCGTTGTGACTGGAGACCTCAGACCCATTGTTCAAGAGCAGCACACCATGTAGAAAATTAAGGATGTTTCCAGTGTCCCTGACGGCTATGTGTGCAGGAAGGGTGCCCATCTGCAGCTACTGGGAAACAGCTTTTCAGACCTGGAGCTGTGAGTGGACTCACTGTGGAGCATCTGCGATACTGCACGTTCAGTGAGTAACACACACTGCAGGTGAAGGTTACGCAGGCAGAAAGGGAAAGGGAGACAATCAAATCAAGTAAAAGGCACAGGAAGGGAGTGCAGGAGTGCCGAGTGATCATCTCCTTCTCAAATAAATATACTGCTTGGGATTCTGTTTTGGGGGAGCGGATGGGGTGGCCTCTCAGGGGGGATCATCAACAGTCAGGGTAATGGCACCACAGATAGCTCTACTGCGTAGATCGGGAGGATAGAGAGTGGCAGGGTTATAGTGACGGGGGATTCAATGGTCAGGCATACAGACAGGCACTTCTGTAGCCACAGACATGAATCCAGGATGGTGTACTACCTCCCTGGTTCCAGGAATCACGATATCATGGAGCAGCTACAGGACATTCTAGAGTTGGCGGGTAAACAGCCTATGGCCGTGGAACACGCAGATACCAACGATATCGCTAAACAGCCCATGGATATGGAACACGTCATTACCATCGATATCACGAAACAAAGGGAAGCGGGCCTGAGGTCTGGATGTACGGAGATCAGGGAGACAATAAAATGTAGCTACTTTAATGTAATGAAATAATGTCAGACTTACTCCCAGTGCCATGTGCTCGTGATAGCAGGAAAAAGAGGGGGGGGGGGGGAGATGTCAGCTGGATGTGTGCCTGGAGAAATGGTGCAGCAGAGAAGGGTTTAGGTTCTTCAGCCATTGGGACAGTTTCTGGGTTAGGTGGGACCTGTACCAGCCTGACCAGTTACCCTTGGGCAGGGCTGGGAGACATCTCCTGGTGGGGGCTACTGCCAGTTCCTTTGATGAGGTTGTAACTAGTCTGGCAGGGGGATGGGATCTAAAGTGTAGGCTTAGATGGGTCAGATTCAGGTCAGAAATGGGAGGTAGAATATTCGTGATGTAGTCGATGGCTCAGAAAGCCAAAGGAATGGAGGATTAAACAAGGATTGAGTCTCACTTCGTCCATCAATCCTGATATCCCAGGGATAGAGTCAAAACAATATGGAGCTGTACAGCTCTCTGACGCTAAGTGCTTCAGCAAAAAGTGCTGGAGATCCTCAGCAGGTCTGGCAGCATCTGAAATGTTAACAGATGCAGGAAACATTGCAGCCTTGAAGAAGTGTTTAGATGATCGCACCATGCACTACAATATCGAATACGCTGAGTGCCACAACATGCGACTAGAATGAATAGGTACTTGATGATCCGCATGAATATGACGGGGCTGGAAAGTTGCCGTTTCAGGTCAGGACTATTAATCGGAACTGACGAAGGGTCCTGATCCAAAACATCAACCTTCCTGCTCCTCTGATGCTGCCTGACCTGCTGTGCTTTTCCAGGTCCCCATTGTATAGACTCTGATTTCCAGCATCTGCAGTCCTTAACTATCTCTACATCGCAGGAGTCAGTCTGATGACCGACCTATACGCTCTCTCAATAACCAGGAAAGCCTTCCTTGGGAAAGGAGAACAAAGTAGCCCAGGAGTCTCCTGTGGCTGTCCCCATTCCAAACAGATATACTGTTCTGAAAAATGTAGGAGTTCACAGGGTCTAAGGGGAATGTAGCACTGGCAGTCAGGTTACTGCTATGGAGGCTGGCTCCAATGTAATGATTGGTATATCATGTTCCTGGTGATCGGGCACTGTCCGATCAGGAGACTGCCGTTTTTGTAGTTGATAGTGAGACATCAGAATGGGATGGTGCCTCCCTGGTGCCAGGGTCAAGGATGTCTCAGAGAGGGAGAAGAATATTCTCAAAGGGGAGAATTATCAAATGGAGGTTGTTATATATTGGCACCAATGACATAGGAAGAGAAAACGATGAGTTCCTGATGACAATATAGCAAATTAGCCTGGAGTTTTAAAAAATATGTCCTCAACGATAGTAATATTCGGATTACTCCTGGTGCAAGGTGCTAGTGACAGGAGATATAGCAGGATGGAGCAGATGAATGAGTTGTTGTGTAGTGGAGAATGATTCACATTTTTGCATCATTGGAATCTCTTGTGAGGTAGAATTGAACTGCATCAGAAGGATGGATTGTACCTGCACTGGAGGGGAAGATTTGCTAGTGCTACTCAGGAGACAATCAACCAGTTAGAGATTGGGGGTAAACCCAAAGAGAGAGTGCGAAAAGAGGTAAGTCTGAGGTTGGGACTGTTCAGAAGTCAAACAGTCAAGGCAGGCAAGGGCAAGGCACAGAATGACGTAGGACTGACCAGTTATACTGCATTTATTTCAATGTAAGTAGCCTGACTGCGAAGGCAGATGAACTCAGGGTATGGTTTTGAACATGTGACTGGGATATTATAGCAATTACAGTCAAGACCAAAGCACAGATTGAGGTCAGATTGGCAGTTTTGATTTGGGATAACATTATGGCAAAACGTAGGGAGGATATTCATTGGAGTACATCCAGGCAAGCTATTTGGGTGATATTGAGAAATAAGAAAGGGATAGTCACCTTAATGAGATTGCATTATGGACTCTTTCCCCAAA
The DNA here is from genome assembly GCF_020745735.1 of Hemiscyllium ocellatum. Lineage (NCBI taxonomy): Eukaryota > Metazoa > Chordata > Chondrichthyes > Orectolobiformes > Hemiscylliidae > Hemiscyllium > Hemiscyllium ocellatum. Next base: position 62,262 of record NC_083405.1, read on the forward strand.
AATCAGCAGGAAATTGAGAAGCAAATTTCCCAGGAGATCTCAGTTATCTGTAAGAATAATATATTTCCAATTATAAGGAGTTATAACTTTACAAACCTAGCCTCGGGGTGCAGAAATGTTAAATGCTTGGATAGAAAGCTAAATTTTCAGTGTGTACGAGAAAGTTTACTGATTCAGTTCTTTAGATGTACCTACTAGACTATTCATTCACAGGATGAGGGTGTCACTGTCTGGACCCAGAGGGTAGTTAAGAGTCAACTACTTTGTTGTGGGTCTGGAGTCACATTTAGGCCAGACCATATAAGGATGACAGATTCTTTCCCTGAAGGATGCGTGAACCAGACAGGCTTTTCCAACAATCGACAATGGATTCATTGTTATCATTCAATTCTTAATTCCAGAGTTTTCTTGAATTCAAATTCCTCCATCTGCTATGATGGGATTCAAACCCAGGTCTCCAGATCGTTATTTGGGTCGCTGGATTAACTGTCTAGCGATAATATCACCTGACCATCATCGCCTCTTCTCTTGGGAAATGAGGCAGGGTGAGTGACTGAGGTTTCAGTGGGGCAGCACATCAGCACCAAAGATCCCACAGTATTGTGGCTCAGTGGTTAGCACTGCTGCCCCAACACCAGGGACCTGGGTTTGATTCCAGCCTCGGGCGACTGTCTGTGTGGAGGTTGCACATTCTCCCCTGTGTCTGTGGGGGTTTGCTTTGAGTGTACCATTTTGCTCCCACAGTCCAAAGATGTGTAGGTTAGTTGGATTAACCATGTTAAATTTCTCCTAATGTCCAGATGCAGTAGGTGAGGTGTTGGAATGTGCAGGAAAAACTGATGTGTAAAGAACCTATAGGGTCTTGGAGGTGCGGTGGGTAATGAGGGGGAGGTGTGCGCTCCGGTTCTACAGTGGTAAGCACTGCTGTGTCAGCGCCAGGGACCTGTGTTTGATTCCAGCCTCAGGCAACTGTCTGTGTGGAGGATACACGTTCTCTGCGTGTCTGCATGGCTTTCCTGCAAGTGTTAAAGTTTCGTCCCACAGTCCAAAGATCCGCAGGTTCCGTGCATTAGCCATGGTAAATTGTCCATAGTGTCCAGACGCAGTAGATAAGGTGTTTGGTTGTGCAGGTAAATCTCTGCTTGATTTGAAAAGATCCTTTGGGGCCCTGGATAGAGGTGATGGGTGAGATGTGGATGCAGATTTTAATTCTCCTGTGGAGACAAGGGAGTGTGTCGGGTGTGGAGAAAGTTTTTCTGGAACGGTGTGGACCTAACAAGGAAGTCGCAGAGGGAATGGTCTCTGCGCAATGCAGATAGGGGTATAGAGGGAAATATGTTTCTGGTGGCAGGGACTGGCTATAGGTGGCGGAAATGACCGAGATTACCGAGAGATTAGCGATGTGTGTGGAGGTTAGTGGGGTGGAAGTGATGACCGCAGGGTTATATTCTTACTGTGGTTGTAGGGGTGGTGTAAAGGCGGAGGTGCAGGAAGTGGAGGGTATGCGTTGGAGGGCTTTGTGCATCAAGTGGGAGGGTAATTGCAGTTCTTGAAATAGGAAAGCATTGTGGGATGTTCTGGAGTGGAACTGCTCCTCCTGGGAGCAGATATGGCAGACGTGGAGGAATTGGGAGTATAGGATCACGTTTTTAGAGGAGTATATCAAGGATATCAGGAGAGCGAAAAGGGGACATGATATTGCTTTCGGAAATGGTTTAAAGAGAACCAAAGAGATTATACAAATACATCAAAGATAGAAGAGTAACCAGGCAGTGAATAGGTCACCTGAGAGATCAAGAAGGCCATCTATGGGCTCACAAGAGGGAGAGATATTATGAGTATATGACATCATTTCTTTACTGGAGAATGAAATGGAAGCTTGAGCATTTGGAGAAATAAAGAGTGATAATTTGACAAGTGTTCAAATTATAGAGGAGGTGGTACTGCATACCTTAAATCGCAACCCGGGTCATAACGCCCTGGGACATGATCAGGTGTCTCCCAGATGATTATGTAAAGCTAGGGAGGTGATCGCTGGGTATCTTCCTGAGATATTTGTCTCATCAATAGCGATAGGTGAAGTACTGGAAGATGAGGGCCATTATAGAACATAGAACATAGAAGGATACAGCGCAGTACAGGCCCTTCGGCCCTCGATGTTGCGCCGACCGAATCCTACCTAACCTATACTAGCCCAATAACTTCCAACTGCCTATCCAATGCCCAGTTGGAAGTTATGTTTTTTTTTAAAATGTTAAGGAAAGCCAGGGAACAAGAGAACAGTGAGTCTGAAGTCACTGTTGGAAGAGATTCTGAGGAATAGGATTTGCATGTGTTTGGAAGTGCATAGAATGATTAGGGAGAGTCAACATGGCTTTGTGCATAGGTAATTGTCTCACTGGCTTCATTGAGTCTTTTGAAGAAGTACAAAGAAAATTGATGAAGACAAACTGTGGACGTTGTCAATATGGACTTCAGAAAGACCATCAATGATTTTCCACAAAGGAGACTGGTTAGCAAGATTAGATAACATGGACTGCAGAAAGAACTAGCCATTTGGATGCAAAATTGGCTTGAAGGTAGGATACAGAGGGTGGTGATGGAGGTTTGTTTTGTGGACTTGAAACCTGTTAGCAGCAGTGTGCTGAGTCCTTACATAAATTACTTGGATGGGAATATATGAGGTATTGTCAGTAGGTTTACAGATGATTCCAAAATTGGAGATATAGTGGACAGTGAAGAAGGTTACTTCAGAGTAAAACGGGATCTTGATCCGAAGAGACAATAGGCTGAGGAATGGTAACAACGTTAACTTAGATGAAAGTGATATGCTGCATTTTGGAATGGCAAATCAGGACAGGACTTTTGCATTTAATGGTAAGATCCTGGGGAGTGTTGCTGGAGTGCTGGTTCATTGTTCCTTGAAAGTGGAGTTGCAGGTCGGCAGGGGAGTGAAGGCAGCATTTGGTACGCTCTCCATTATTGATGAATGCATTGAAATGTAGAAGTTGCGATGTCATATTGTGGCTGTGCAGGACATTGATTAAGGCTCTTCTGGAATTCAGTTTTCAGTTCCAATCTCCCTGTTCTCAGAATGATGTTGTGAAATTTAGGGTGTAGGTTTTCTCGCTGAGTTGTAGCTTTGATATCCAGACCTTACATTACCTGCCCAGGTAACATCATCAGTGGCGACCTCCAAGTGAAGCGAAGATGTTGTCTCCTGCTTTAAATTTAAATGTTTGGCCTGTTTGGGGTTGCTGGGGTTTGTGGTGATGACATTTCCTGTTTGTTTTCTGAGGGGTTGATAGATGGTATCATAGAATGCCCAGTTGCCAGCAGTTCACCCTTATCCTTCTTAAATCCTTTCTACATGTACCCAATCAGTTGCCTTTTAAATGTTGTAATTGTACTAACCTCCACCCCTTCTTCTGGCAGCTTATTCCATACACGTACTACTCCAGGCGGCACGGTGGCACAGTGGTTAGCACTGCTGCCTCACAGCGCCTGAAACCTGGGTTCAATTCCCGAATCAGGCGACAGACTGTGTGGAGTTTGCACGTTCTCCCCGTGTCTGCGTGGGTTTCCTCCGGGTGCTCCGGTTTCCTCCCACAGTCCAAAGATGTGCGGATCAGGTGAATTGGCCATGCTAAATTGCCCGTATTGTTAGGTAAGGGGTAAATGTAGGGGTATGGGTGGGTTGCGCTTCGGCGGGTCGGTGTGGACTTGTTGGGCCGAAGGGCCTGTTTCCACACTGTAAATCTAATCTATGTGTTTGTTTATGGCGTTTTGGTTGTAGTGCCAGCCGTCTAGGAATTCTCTGGCATGTCTTTGCTAAGCCTGTCTCAGGGTAGATGTGTTGTTCCAGTTGAAATGGTGATTTTTTTTTCCTCAGTGTGTAGGGCTACGAGGGACACGACCCTCTTTCCCTTAACCTTAAACCTCACGCTGAGCTACAAACCTTCACACAAACCTTGCGATGTTGTGAAACTTGAAAGGCTTCATACAAGATTTGCAAGGACTTTGCCAGAGTTGGATTGTTTGAGCTATTGGGAAAGAGTGAATAGGCTGGGACTATTTTCCCTGGAGAGTTAGAGATGGAGAGGTGATCTTATAAAGTTTTATAAAATCATGGGAGGCATGGATAAGTTGAACAGTCATGGACTTTTTCCCATGCTCGGTGGATCCAGAACTAGAGGGCACAGGCTTAAGGTGAGAGGGAAAAGATTTAAAATGGATTGAAGGAGCAACATTTTCATGGTAAGGGTAGTGCGTGTATGGAATAAGCTGCCAGAAGAAGGGGTGGAGGTTAGTACAATTACAACATTTAAAAGGCATCTGATTGGGTACATGTAGAAAGGATTTAAGAAGGATAAGGGTGAACTGCTGGCAACTGGGCATTCTATGACACTAATAAATTAAAATTATGATAGGTTTGTCTTCTTTGGAGAGGTAGCACAATTTCATTTCATTCTCCTTGAGCTAAGAAGGTTCAGCACTGTTGTCGACCAGGAGCAGATATTTTTTCCTGGATATTTAAATTACTGAGAGATAGTGAGAAGTTATTAACGTTGTTACAGTTGTTGTGGTTCTGCTCGCCGAGCTGGAAGATTTTAAAGTTGTTACAGTTTTTAGTAACTACTTACAGGTAATTGGCAAATAATTTAGGTTGAAATGTGAAGATGATTTTACTCAAGTTCTGAGCATCTGGAACAGTCTGAACGGAGGGTACATGCTAATTAAGCAGGTATACTCAAAAATATCTGGAATTTAACTAACTTTTTGAGGAAAGATTTGGAGGGCTATGGAAAACTGGGAGGGGAGTTGGGACAGTTTTGCAGCATCTCCAGAGGGAGAGAGTACAGACCCAAAGGGCTGAATAGCCCCCAGCCCCTGTGCTCTGTGTTACTGCCCCATTCACTGTGAATGATGAAGCTCATGCTAGGGCAGATGGAGGATTTCACCACTCACATCTCTCTCTCTCGTCCTCTCTCTCTCTCTCTCTCTCTCTCACTCACTCTCTCTCTCTCTCTCTCTCTTATCCCCTCTCCCTCTAGACCCCACTCCTGCCCCACTCTATCTCTCTCTCTCGCCCTGCCTCTCTCTCTCACACCCCCTTCTCTCTCTCGCCCCCCTCTCTCTCGCCACCCCTCTCACTCTCGCCCCCTCTCCCTCTCGCCCACACTCCCTCTCTCTTGCCCCACCTCTCTCTCTCGCCCCTCTCTGGCTCGCCCTTCTCTCTCTCGTCCCCCTCTTTCTTGCCCGCCTCTGTCTCGCCCCCCCTCTCTCTCCAGCTCCCTCTCTAGCCCCCCTCTCTCTCGCCCCCTCTCGGTCTAGCCCCGCTTTCTCTCTCTCTCTCGCCCCTCTCTCTCTGTCGCCCCCTCTCTCTCACTCTCACTCTCGCCCCTCTCTCTTCTCTCTCTCTCTCGCCCCCTCTCTTTCTTGCCCAAACATCACTCTCTATGTCTCCCCTTTCTCTCAATCTCTCTCTCACCTCTTTCTCTCTCGCTCCCCACCCTTTCTCTCTCTCTCACCGCCCTCTCTCTTTCGCCCTCTCTCTCTCCCTCGCGCACCTCTCTCACTCTCTCTCTCAACCCGCTCTCACTCGCCCCTCTCTCTCTCGTCCCCCTCTTTCTTGCCCACCTCTGCCTCGCGCCCTCTCTCTCCAGCCCCCTCTTTCTCTCGTCCCCCTCTTTCTTGCCCACCTCTGTCTCGCCCCCTCTCTCTCCAGCCCCCTCTCTTGCCCTCCCCTCTCGCCCCTTCTCGGTCTAGCCCCCCTTTCTCTCTCTCTCTCGCACCTCTCTCTCTCTCGCACTCTCTCTCTCACTCTCACTCTCGCCCCTCTCACTTCTCTCTCTCTCTCGCCTCCTCTCTCTCTTTCTCTCGCCCCCTCTCTCTCTTGGCCACCCATCACTCTCTCTGTCTCCCCTTTCTCTCAAACTCTCTCTCACCCCTTTCTCTCTCTCCCCCCCGCCCTCTCTCTTTCGCCCTCTCTCTCTCCCTCGCCCACCTCTCTCTCTCTCTCTCTCACCCCGCTCTCACTCTCTCGCCCCTCTCTCTCTCTCGAACACCCTCTCTCAATTTCTCTCTCTCGCCCCTTTCTCTCAATCTCACTCTCTCTCGCCCCTTTCTCTCAATCTCTCTCTCTCACCCCTTTCTCTCTCTCTTGCCCCCCTTCTCTCTCGGGTCCCCTCTCTCTCTCTCTCGCCACCCTCTCTCTCTCTCTCGCCCCCTCACTCTCTCTCTCGCCTCCTCACTCTCTCTCTTTTGCCCCTCACTCTCTCTCTTTCACCCCCTCTCGTTCGCCCCCTCTCCCTCTCTCATGCCCTCCCTCTATCAATCTGTCTCTCTCGCCCCTTTATCTCAATCTCTCTCTCTCTCGCCCTTTTCTCTCTCCCCACGCTCTCTATCTTTCTGTCTCTCGCCTCTCTCTCTTTATCACCTCTCTCTCTCTCGCCTCTCTCTCTCGCCTCTCTCTCTCTCGCCTCTCTCTCTCTCTCGCCTCTCTCTCTCACCTCTCTCTCTCTTTATCGCCTCTCTCTCTCTCGCCTCTCTCTCTCTCTCTCGCCTCTCTCTCTCTCGCCTCTCTCTCTCTCGCCTCTCTCTCTCTCTCACCTCTCTATCTCTCGCCTCTCTCTCTCTCGCCCCTCTCTCTCTCTAGCCCCTCTCTCTCTCTCGACCCCCTCTCTCTCTCACCCCACTCTCTCTCTCGCCACCCACCCTCTCTCTCTCTCTCTAGCCCCCTCTCTCCCTCGCGCACCCCTCACTTTCTCTCACTATCGACCCTTTCTCTCTCGCCCTTTCCCTCTCTCTCGTCCTCTCTGAATCTCTCACTCGCCCCTTCTCTCTCTCGCACCCTCTCAATCTCTCTCTCTCGCCCCCTCTCTTAATCTCTCTCTCTCGCTCCCTCTCTCTTTCTCTCGACACCCCCTCTGTCAATCTCTCTCTCTCGCCCTTTACTCTCTCCCTCCCTCTCCTCTCTTTCTCACTCGTTTCTCTCTCTCTCTCTCGCCTCTCTCTGTCGCCTCTCTCTCTCACATCTCTCTCTAGCCTCCCTCTCCCGCATCTCTCTCTCTCACCTCTCTCTAGCCTCTCTCTCTCTCTCGCCACTCTCTCGCCCCTTCTCTCTCTCTCGCCCCCTCTCTCACTCTCTCGCCCCGCTCTCTCTCTCCCGTTCCCCCTCTCTCTTTCTCTCACCCCTTTCTCTCAATCTCTCTCTCGCCCTTTTCTGTCTCCCTCTGCTCTCTCACTCTCTCGCACATCTCTCTCGCCTCTCTCTCTCTCCCCCTCTCACTCTCTCTCTCACCTCCTCCCTCTCTCTCTCTTGCACCCCCCCTCTCGCCCCCGCTCCCTCCCTCTCGCCCCCTCTCTCAATCTCTCTCTCTCGCCCCTTTCTCTCAATCTCTCTCTCGATCGCCCTTTTCTCTCTCCCCCGCTCACTCTCTCTCACTTCTCTCTCTCTCGCCTCTCTCTCTCGCCTCTCTCTTGCCTCTCTCTCTCTCGCCACTCATTCTCTTTCTCACCTCTCTCTCTCTCTCTTGCCCTCTCTCTCTCACCCCCTCTCTCACTCGCCCCCCCTCTCTCCCTCTCGCCCCCCTCGCCCGCCTCTCTCTCTCTCCCTCTTGCCCCCTCTCTCGCGTGCACACTTCTCTCTCTCTCGCCCCCTCACTCTCTCGCTCGCCCCTTCTCCCGCCCTCTCTCGCCCCCCTAATCTCTCTCTCTCGCCCACCATCTCTCTCATTCTCTCTAGCCCCCCTCTCACTCTCTCGCCCCCCTCTCTCTTGACACCTCTCTCTCTCTCTCCTGACTCTCTCTCTCTCTCGGCTCTCTCTATCTCGCCTCTCTCTCTCGCCCCTCTCTTCCTCGCCTCTCTCTCTCTCTCGCACCCCTCTCTCTCTCTAACCACCCCTCTCTCTCTCGCCCCTCTCTCGACCCCCTCTCTCTCTAATGCCCCTCTCTCGACACCACTCTCTCTCTCGCCCCCTCTCTCTCTCGCCACCCCCCTCTTTCTCTCTCGCCCCTCTCTCACTCTCTCTCCCATCTCTCTGTCTCGAAACCCCTCTCTCAATTTCTCTCTCTCACCCCTTTCTCTTAATCTCTCTCTCTCGCACTTTTCTCTCTCCACCGCTCTCTCTCTCTTGCTTCTCTCTCTTTCTCTCACTTCTCTCTCTCTCTCGCCTCGCTCTCTCGTCTCTCTATCACGCCTCTCTCTCTCTCGCCACTCTCTCTCTCGCATCCCTCTCTCTCACCTCTGTCTCTCTCTCTTGCCTCACTCTCTCTCGTCTCTCTCTCGCCACTTCTCTCTCTCTCTGGCCCTCCTCTCTGTCTCTCTCTCGCACCTCTCTCGCACTCTCTCTCGCCCCAATCTCACTCCCTCGCTACTCTCTCTCTCGACCCCCCCGTCTCTCTCCCGGCTCTCTCTCGCCTCTCTCTACCTCGCCTCTCTCTCTCTTGCCCCTCTCCCTCGCCTCTCTCTCTCTCGCATCCCTCTCTCTCTCGCCTCTCTCTCTCTCATCTCTCTCTCGCCACTTCTATCTCTCTCTCGCCCCCCCTCTCTCTCGCACCCTCTCTCGCACTCTCTCTCGCACCCTCTCTCGCACTCTCTCTCGCCCCAATCTCACTCCCTCGCCACACTCTCTCTCTCGACCCCCTCTCTCTCTCCCGGCTCTCTCTCTCGCCCCCCGCTCTCTCACTCTAACACCCCTCTCTCTCTATCTTGCCTCTCTCTCTCTCACCCCTCTCTCGACCCCCCTCTCTCTCTCGCCCCCGCTCTCTCTCTCTAACACCACTCTCTCGATACCCCTCTCTCTCTCGCCCCTCTCTCTCTCTCGCGCCCCTCTCTCTCTCTCGCCCCGCTCTCACTCTCTCTCCCATCTCTCTGTCTCGAACCCCCTCTCTCAATTTCTCACTCTCGCTCATTTCTCTCAATCTCTCTCTCTCGACCTTTTCTCTCTCCCTCGCTCTCTCTCTCTCTCTCTCTCACTTCTCTCTCTTTCTCTCGCTTCTCTCTCTCTCGCCTCTCTCTCTCACCTCTCTCTCTCTCTCTCGCCTCTCACTCTCTCGCCTCCCTCTCTCTCTCCTCTCTCTCTCGCCCCTGCTCTCTCTCTCGCCCGCCCTCTCTCTCTCCCTCTCTCTCATTCTCTCTCGCCCCCTCTCACTCTCTCGCCCTTCTATCTGTCTCGCCCCCTCTCGCTCTCACCCCCCTGTCTCTCGCGTCTCTCTCTCTATCTCTCGCCCCTCTCTCTCCCCCTCTCTCTCGCCCCGCTCTCACTCTCTCTCCCATCTCTCTGTCTCGAATCCCCCTCTCAATTTCTCTCTCTCACCCTTTCTCTCAATCTCTCTCTCTCGCACGTTTCTCTCTCCCCGCTCTCTCTCTCTTGCTTCTCTCTCTTTCTCTCACTTCTCTATCTCTCTCTCGCCTCTCTCTCTCGCATCCCTCTCTCTCTCGCCTCTCTCTCTCTCTTGCCTCACTCTCTCTCATCTCTCTCTCGCTACTTCTCTCTCTCTCGCGCCCCCCCTCTCTCGCCCCCTCTCATTCTCTCTCTCCCCAATCTCACTCCCACGCCCCCTCTCTCTCGACCCCCGTCTCTCTCCCTGCTCTCTCTCGCCTCTCTCTATCTCGCCTCTCTCTCTCTCTTGCCCCTCTCTCCCTCGCCTCTCTCTCTCTCTCTCGCCCCCTCTCTCTCTCGCACCCCTCTCTCTCACCTCTGTCTCTCTCTCTTGCCTCACTCTCTCTCGTCTCTCTCTCGCCACTTCTCTCTCTCTCTGGCCCTCCTCTCTGTCTCTCTCTCGCACCCTCTCTCGCACTCTCTCTCGCCCCAATCTCACTCCCTCGCTACTCTCTCTCTCGACCCCCCCGTCTCTCTCCGGCTCTCTCTCGCCTCTCTCTACCTCGCCTCTCTCTCTCTTGCCCCTCTCTCCCTCGCCTCTCTCTCTCTCGCATCCCTCTCTCTCTCGCCTCTCTCTCTCATCTCTCTCTCGCCACTTCTATCTCTCTCTCGCCCCCCCCTCTCTCTCGCACCCTCTCTCGCACTCTCTCTCGCACCCTCTCTCGCACTCTCTCTCGCCCCAATCTCACTCCCTCGCCACACTCTCTCTCTCGACCCCCCTCTCTCTCTCCCGGCTCTCTCTCTCGCCCCCCGCTCTCTCACTCTAACACCCCTCTCTCTCTATCTTGCCTCTCTCTCTCTCACCCCTCTCTCGACCCCCTCTCTCTCTCGCCCCCGCTCTCTCTCTCTAACACCACTCTCTCGATACCCCTCTCTCTCTCGCCCCTCTCTCTCTCTCGCGCCCCTCTCTCTCTCTCGCCCCGCTCTCACTCTCTCTCCCATCTCTCTGTCTCGAACCCCCTCTCTCAATTTCTCACTCTCGCTCATTTCTCTCAATCTCTCTCTCTCGACCTTTTCTCTCTCCCTCGCTCTCTCTCTCTCTCTCTCTCACTTCTCTCTCTTTCTCTCGCTTCTCTCTCTCTCTCGCCTCTCTCTCTCACCTCTCTCTCTCTCTCTCGCCTCTCACTCTCTCGCCTCCCTCTCTCTCTCTCTCTCTCTCGCCCCTGCTCTCTCTCTCGCCCGCCCTCTCTCTCTCCCTCTCTCTCATTCTCTCTCGCCCCCTCTCACTCTCTCGCCCTTCTATCTGTCTCGCCCCCTCTCGCTCTCACCCCCCTGTCTCTCGCGTCTCTCTCTCTATCTCTCGCCCCTCTCTCTCCCCCTCTCTCTCGCCCCGCTCTCACTCTCTCTCCCATCTCTCTGTCTCGAATCCCCCTCTCAATTTCTCTCTCTCACCCTTTCTCTCAATCTCTCTCTCTCGCACGTTTCTCTCTCCCCGCTCTCTCTCTCTTGCTTCTCTCTCTTTCTCTCACTTCTCTATCTCTCTCTCGCCTCTCTCTCTCGCATCTCTCTCTCTCTCGCCTCTCTCTCTCTCTTGCCTCACTCTCTCTCATCTCTCTCTCGCTACTTCTCTCTCTCTCGCGCCCCCCCCTCTCTCGCCCCCTCTCATTCTCTCTCTCCCCAATCTCACTCCCACGCCCCCTCTCTCTCGACCCCCGTCTCTCTCCCTGCTCTCTCTCGCCTCTCTCTATCTCGCCTCTCTCTCTCTCTTGCCCCTCTCTCCCTCGCCTCTCTCTCTCTCTCTCGCCCCCTCTCTCTCTCGCACCCCTCTCTCTCTCTCTCTCAAACTCCCCCTCTCTCTCTCTCGCCACTCTCTCAACGCCCCCCTCTCTCTCTCTCCCCCAGCTCACTCTCTAACGCCCCTCTCTCGCCACCCCTCTATCTCTCGCCCCTCTCGCTCTCGCCCCCCCTCTCTTTCGCCCTGCTCTCACTCTCTCTCCCATCACTCTGTCTCGAACCCCCTCTCTCCATTTCTCTCTCTCGCCCCTTTCTCTCAATCTCTCTCTCTCTCGACCTTTTCTCTCTCCCCCCGCTCTCTCTCTCTCGCGTCTCTCTCTTTCTCTCGCTTCTCTCTCTCTCTCGCCTCTCTCTCCCTCTCGCCTCTCACTCTCTCGCCTCTCTCTCTCGCCTCTCTCTCTCGTCCCTGCTCTCTCTCCCTCGCCCACCTCTCTCTCCCTCTCTCACCCCGCTCTCACTCTCTCGCCCCTCTCGCTCTCACGAACACCCTCTCTCAATTTCTCTCTCTTGCCCCTTTCTCTCAATCTCACGCTCTCTCGCCCCTTTCTCCCAATCTCTCTCTCTCACCCCTTTCTCTCTCTCTCGTCCCCCTTCTCTCTCGTGGCCCCTCTCTCTCTCTTGCCACCCTCTCTCAATCTCTCACTCGTCCTCTCACTCTCTCTCTCTGTCGCCTCCTCACTCTCTCTCTTTCGCCCCCTTCTCTCTCGCCCCACTCTATCAATCTGTCTCGCTCGCCCCTTTGTCTCAAACTCTCCCTCTCGTCCTTTTCTCTCTCCCCACGCTCTCTCTCTCTCTCTCTCTCTCTCTCTCGCTTCTCTCACTTTATCGCCTCTCTCTCTCGACTCTCTCTCTCTCTCCTCTCTATCTCTTGCCTCTCTGTCTCTCTCGCCCCTCTCCCTCTCCCTCTCTCTCGCCCCTCTCTCTCTCGCCCCCTCCTCTCTCTCGCCCCCCTCTCACTCTCACCCCACTCTCTCTCTCACCACCCACTTCACTCTCTCTCTCTATCTCTCACTATCGCCCCTCTCTCTCGCCCTTTCCCTCTCTCTCGCCCTCTCTGAATCTCTCACTCTCGTCCCTCTCTCTCCCTCGCCACTTCTCTCTCTCGCACCCTCTCAATCTCGCCCTCTCGCCCCCTCTCTTAATCTCTCTCTCTCACCCCTCTCTCTTTCTCTCGACTCCCCCTCTCTCAATCTCTCTCTCTCGCCCTTTTCTCTCTCCCCCGGCTCTCTCTCCCTCCCTCTCCTCTCTTTCTCATTCGTTTCTCTCTCTCTCTCGCCTCTCTCTGACGTCTCTCTCTCTCACATCTTTCTCTAGCCTCCCTGTCTGGCATCTTTCTCCCTCGCCTCTCTCTAGCCTCTCTCTAGCCTCTCTCTCTCTCGCCACTCTCTCTCTCGCCCGTTCTCTCTCTCTCGCCCCCCTCTCTCACTCTCTCGCCCCCTCTCTCTCTCCCTTTCCCCCTCTCTCTTTCTCTCACCCCTTTCTCTCAATCTCTCTCTCGCCCTTTTCTGTCTCCCTCTGCTCTCTCACTCTCTCGCACATCTCTCTCGCCTCTCTCTCTCTCACTCTCGCCCCCTCTCACTCTCTCTCTCTCACCCCTCCCTCTCTCTCTCTCGCACCCTCCTCTCTCGCCCCCGCTCCCTCCCTCTCGCCCCCTCTCTCAATCTCTCTCTCTCGCCCCTTTCTCTCAATCTCTCTCTAGATCGCCCTTTTCTCTCTCCCGCGCTCACTCTCTCTCACTTCTCTCTCTCTCGCCTCTCTCTCGCCACTCATTCTCTCTCTTGCTCTCTCACCCCTTCTCTCTCTCGCCCCTCTCTCTCCCTCTCACCCCTCTCTCTCGCGTGCACACTTCTCTCTCTCTCTCTCTCTCGCCCGCCTCTCTCTCTTGCCCTCCTCACACTCCCTCTCTCACCCCCTCTTATCTCTCTCTCTCGCCCCCTCACTCTCTCGCTCGCCCCCTCTCTCTCTCCCTTTCCCCCTCTCTCTTTCTCTCACCCCTTTCTCTCAATCTCTCTCTCGCCCTTTTCTGTCTCCCTCTGCTCTCTCACTCTCTCGCACATCTCTCTCGCCTCTCTCTCTCTCACTCTCGCCCCCTCTCACTCTCTCTCTCTCACCCCCTCCCTCTCTCTCTCTCGCACCCTCCTCTCTCACCCCGCTCCCTCCCTCTCGCCCCCCTCTCAATCTCTCTCTCTCGCCCCTTTCTCTCAATCTCTCTCTAGATCGCCCTTTTCTCTCTCCCGCGCTCACTCTCTCTCACTTCTCTCTCTCTCGCCTCTCTCTCGCCACTCATTCTCTCTCTTGCCCTCTCACCCCTTCTCTCTCTCGCCCCTCTCTCTCTCCCTCTCACCCCCCTCTCTCTCTCGCGTGCACACTTCTCTCTCTCTCTCTCTCTCGCCCGCCTCTCTCTCTTGCCCCCCCCCACTCCCTCTCTCACCCCCTCTTATCTCTCTCTCTCTCTCTCTCTCTCTCTCGCCTTTCTCTCTCTCTCTCTCTCTCTCTCCTCTCTATCCCCGGCTCTCTCTCTCTCTCTCTCGCCCCTCTCTCTTTCTCTCACCCCCCTCTCTCGAACTCCCCTCCCTCTCTCCCCCCTCACCCCTCTCACGACACCCCCTCCTCTCTCTCTCGCCCCCGCTCTCTCTCTAACGCCCCTCTCTCGACACCCCTCTATCTCTCGCCCCTCTCTCTCTCTCTCGCCCCCCTCTCTCTCTCGCCCTGCTCTCACTCTCTCTCGCATCTCTCTGTCTCGAACCCCATCTCTCAATTTCTCTCTCTCGCCCCTTTCTCACAATCTCTCTCTCTCGACCTTTTCTCTCTCCGCACGCTCTCTCTCTCTCGCTTCTCTCTCTTTATCTCGCTTCTCTCTCTCTTTCGCCCCCCCTCTCTCGCCCCTTCCTCTCTCTCGCCCCCCAATCAATCTGTCTCTCTCGCCACTTTCTCTCAATCTCTCTCTCCCTTTTCTCTCTCCCCACGCTCTCTATCTCTCTCTCGCTTCTCTCTGTTAATCGCCTCTCTCTCTCGCCTCTTTCTGTCTCTCGCCTCCCTTTCTCTTGCCACTCTCTCTCTCTCTCGCCCCCTCTCTCTCTCTCTCTCGCCCCTCTCTCTCTCTCTCGCAACCCCTCTCTCTCTCTCGCATCCCCTCTCTCTCTCACCCCACTCTCTCTCTCGCTACCCACCTCTCTCCTTCTCTCGCCCCCTCTCTCCCTCGCCCCCACATTCTCTCTCTCTATCTCTCACTATCGCCCCCTCTCTCTCTCGCCCTTTCCCTCTCTCTCGCCCTCTCTGAATCTCTCACACTCGTCCCTCTCTCTCCCTCGCCACTTCTCTCTCTCTTGCACCCTCAATCTCTCTCTCTCGCCCCCTCTCTTAATCTCTCTCTCTCGCCCCTCTCTCTTTCTCTCGACTCCCCCTCTCTCAATCTCTCTGTCGCCCATTTCTCTCTCCCCCGCTCTCTCTCCCTCCCTCTCCTCTCTTTCTTACTCGTTTCTCTCTCTCTCTCGCCTCTCTCTGACGCCTCTCTCTCTCACATCTCTCTCTAGCCTCCCTGTCTGGCATCTCTCTCTCTCGCCTCTCTCTCTCTCGCCACTCTCTCTCTCGCCCGTTCTCTCTCTCTCGCCCCCCTCTCTCACTCTCTCGCCCCCTCTCTCTCTCCCTTTCCCCTCTCTCTTTCTCTCACCCCTTTCTCTCAATCTCTCTCTCGCCCTTTTCTGTCTCCCTCTGCTCTCTCACTCTCTCGCACATCTCTCTCGCCTCTCTCTCTCTCACTCTCGCGCCCCTCTCACTCTCTCTCTCACCCCCTCCCTCTCTCTCTCTCGCACCCTCCTCTCTCGCCCCCGCGCTCCCTCTCGCCCCCCTCTCTCAATCTCTCTCTCTCGCCCCTTTCTCTCAATCTCTCTCTCGATCGCACTTTTCTCTCTCCCCCGCTCACTCTCTCTCACTTCTCTCTCTCTCTCGCCTCTCTCTCTCGCCACTCATTCTCTCTCTTCCCCTCTCACCTCCTTCTCTCACTCGCCCCTCTCTCTCTTTCCCTCTCGCACCCTCTCTGTCGCGTGCACACTTCTCTCTCTCTCTCTCGCCCGCCTCTCTCTCTCGCCCTCCTCACCCTCCCTCTCTCACCCCCTCTTATCTCTCTCTCTCGCCCCCTCACTCTCTCGCTCGCCACTTCTGCCTCCCTCGATCGCCCCCCCTAATCTTTCTCTCTCGCCCACCATCTCTCTCATTCTCTCTCGCCCCCTCTCACTCTCTCGCCCCCTCCCCATCTCTTGACACCTCTCTCTCTCCTGGCTCTCTCTCTCTCTCGGCTCTCTCTCTCTCTCGCCTCTCTCTCTCTCTTTCTCTCTCTCTCTCTCCCCTCTCTATCTCTTGCCTCTCTCGCCCCCTCTCTCTCTCACCCCACTCTCTCTCTCGCCACCCACCTCTCTCTCTCTCGCACCCTCTCTCCCTCACGCCGCCCTCACTTTCTCTCTATCTCTCACTAACGCCCCTCTCTCTCTCGCCCTTTAGCTCTCTCTCGCCCTCTCTGAATCTCTCACACTCGTTCCTCTCTCTCCCTCGCCCCTTCTCTCTCT
>NC_083405.1:442940-548534 GCF_020745735.1 Hemiscyllium ocellatum
AGGGAGGGAGGGAGAAGGGCGGGCGAGAGAGAGGGGAGGGAGGGAGGGGGCGGGCGAGAGAGAGGGGAGGGAGGGAAGGAGGGGGGCGGGCGAGAGAGAGGGCAGGGAGGGAGGGGGCGGGCGAGAGAGAGGGGAGGGAGGGAGGGGGCGGGCGAGAGAGAGTGAGGGAGGGAGGGAGGGGGCGGGCGAGCGAGAGGGAGGGAGGGGGCGACCGAGCGGGAGGGAGTGGGCAAGTGAATAAGAGGGTGGGGGCGAGAGAGAGGGAGTGGCGTGAGAGAGAGAGGGGGGCGAGAGAGAGTGAGAGGGAGGGGGAGGTTGAGAGAGAGGGAGGGGAGCGGTTGAGAGAGAGGGAGGGGGCAAGAGAGAGGGAGGGGGCAAGAGAGAGGGGAGGGGGCAAGAGAGAGTGGAAGGGGGTGCGAGTGAAAGAGAAATGGGGCGAGAGAGAGTGGGGGTGAGAGAGAGGGAGGGAGGGGAGTGGGAGAGGCGGACGAGAGAGAGAGGTAGGTGGGCGAGAGAGAGAGAAAAATGGAGGGGCGACAGAGAGTGGGAAAGGTAAGAGAGTGGGACGGGGCAAGGGAGAGAGAAAAAAAAGGAAGGGCGAGAGAGAGGGGAATGAGAGGGGGGAGTGGGCGAGAGAGAGTGAAAGGCAGGGCGAGAGAGTGGGGAGAGAGAGAGGGTGGGGGTGAGAGAGAGCGCGAGGGAGGCGGGCGAGAGAGAGAGGGAGGGAAGGGGGGGAGAGAGAGAGAGAGAGGCAGGGAGTGAGAGAGAGGGAAGGAGAGTGAGAGTGAGGGGGTGGGGGCGAGAGAAAGTGGGAGCTGGGAGAGAGAGAGACTGAAGGAGCGATTGAGGGAGAAGGAGGGGGTGGGCAAGAGAGAGAGGGAGTGGGTGAGAGTGAGGAGAAGGAAAGCGTGAGAGGGAGCGGGACGAGAGAGAGAGGTGCGGGTGTGCGAGAGAGAGGGAGGGGGCGAGAGAGAGACGGAGTGGTGGCGAGAGGGAGTGGAGGCGAGAGGGGGAGAGAGAGAGAGAGAGAAAGGGAGGGCCAGAGAGAGAGTGAGGGGGTGAGTGTGGGAGGGGGCGAGAGAGAAAGGGAAAGGGGGCGAGAGAGACTGGGAGGGGGTGTGAGAGTGGGAGGGGGCGAGAGAGGGAAAGGGAGAGCAAGGAATGGGGCAAGAGAGAGAGGGAGGGGGCAAGTGAGAGAGGAGGAGCAGTCCCTGAGAGAGGGGGCCGCGAGAGAGAGTGTGGAGGGGGCGAGAGAGAGAGAAGGAGGGCGGCAAGAGAGACAGGTATGGGCGTGAGAGATAAAGGGAGGGGAGCGAGAGAGAGGTGTAGGCGGCGAGTGAGAAAGAGAAAGGGAGGGGCGAGAGAGCGTGGGCGAGAGAGAGAGGGAGTGGGGGCGAGAGAGAGAGGGAGAGAGAGGTGTCGGTAGAGAGAGAGAGGAAGGGATAGCAAGAGAGAGTGGGAGGGGTGTGAGAGAGTGGGAGGGCAAGAGAGGGGGCGAGAGAGAGGGGGAGGGGGGCGAGCAAGAGAGAGAGGGGGAGTGGTCGAGAGAGAGGGGGAGGGGTCGAGAGAGAGGGGGGAGGGTTCGAGAGAGAGGGGGAGGGGTCGAGAGAGAGGGGGGAGGGGTCGAGAGAGGGGGAGGGGTCGATAGAGAGGGGGTGGGGTCGAGAGAGAGGGGTAGGGGTCGAGAGAGGGGGAGGTGTCGAGAGAGGGGGGGAGGGGTCGAGAGAGGGTGGGAGGGGTCGAGAGAGAGGGGGAGGGGTCGAGAGAGAGTGGGGGAGTGGTCGAGAGAGAGTGGGGAGGGGGCGAGAGAGGTGGGGAGGGGTCGAGAGAGAGGGGTAGGGGTCGAGAGAGAGGGGAGGGGTCGAGAAGGGGGGAGAGGTCGAGAGAGAGGGGGGAAGGGGTCGACAGAGTGGGGCTGGGGTCGAGAGAGGGGGGGAGGGGTCGAGAGAGGGGGAGGTGTCGAGAGAGGGGGTCGAGAGAGAGGGGGAAGGCTCGAGAGAGAGGGGGAGGCGTCGAGAGAGAGGGGGGAGGGATCGAGAGAGGGGGGTAGGGGTCGAGAGAGGGGGGGAGGTGTCGAGAGAGAGGGGGCGAGAGAGAGATTAGGGGACGGCGAGAGAGAGTTGGAGGGGGCGAGAGAGAGAGAGAGAGAAAGCGACATCAAGAGAGAGGTGGGCGAGTGAGAGATAGAGAGGGGGCTTGAGAGGAAGAGGGAGAGGGTGAGAGAGAGGGGAAGGGGCGAGAGAGATGGCGTGGGGCGAGACATAGAGGGAGGGGTGGCAAGAGAGCGAGAGGGAGAGGGCGAGAGAGAGAGGGGGTGAGAGAGAGGGAGGGTTGCGAGTGAGAGAGGGAGAGGGGGTCGAGTGACTGAGAGGGAGGGGGCGAGTTTGATCTTAGGGTAGGATAAAAGGTCGGAACAACATCGTAGCCAAAGGGCCTGTACTGTGCTGTACTGTTCTATATTCTATGAACTAAAATGAACAATTATTACATATTAGAAACATATACATTTTCAAAGCATAATTAAGAATATTGATAAATTTCATCTTTATCAGAACATATGGACTGTCACTGGGTTTTACTGAGACACCTGCTTCCACAACCTGATTTTCTGATGTAAGGAATATAGATTCAACCAACTGGGGCGTGGGATGGTTAACTGGAAGAGCAGATTTTAAGCAGAGGTGGCTCAATGGTTAGCACTGCTGACTCACAGCGTCAGGGACCTGGATTTGATTCCAGCCTTAGGCGACTGTGTGGAGTTTACACGTTCTCCCCGTGTCTGTGCGGGTTTCCTCTGGGTGCTCCAGTTTCATCCCACAGTCCAAAGATGTGCGGGTTGGCTATGCTGAATTCCCACAGTGTCCATGCCTGTGCAGGTTAAGCCATTAACCATGGGAAATACAGGGAATGGGTGAGTCTGAACGGGATGTTCATCATAGGGTTAGTGTGGAGTCCATGGACGAATACCCTGTTTCTGCACTGTAGGGATTCTATTCTATTCTCATGAAGAAGAATGTACCTATCTCAATCTGCTGTGGATCTGTGGAATTTCCTATTCAAAATGCAGTGGATGCCAGGACAATGAGCCAATTTAATGAAGAGATACAGATGTTGAATTTGCAATGAGATGAAGGGTGAGAGAGAGCAGGTGGGAAAATCCAGCTGAGACCGAGGTGAGCTCAATCATCACCGTATTAAATGGTGGAGCTGGATCGAAGGGCTGCGTTGCCTCTCCTGTGCTCAGTGCTTATCTTCTTATGGTAATAACTGGAAAGCTGAATCCAAAACTCACCACCTTCACCAAAGGAGATATTCGGAAAAAAGCAGGATAGTCTGGTGGATTAAAGTTCAAAACCTAAATAGTGAGGAAGCACGTGGGAGATAATGATTTTGCAATTTTAAACAGAGGTAAGTTAAAAATCACACAGCAAGTTATAATCCAACAGGTTTAATTGGATCATGATGAAGGAACAACGCACCGAAATCTGGTGTGTTTCCAATTAAACCTGAAGGACTATAACCTGGGTGTTGTGTGATTTTTAACTTTGTACACCCCAGTCCAACACCAGCACCTGCACATCATATAAACTGAGGGGAGACAGTGATTTATGGTTTTAAACTGTGTAGTATATTCACACCGTCCAGAATACTCTGTTGTGAATATCCATCCTGTACTTTATTACAAAGCTAAGGTCACTGACAATGAAAACCCAAACACCCAGGTAACATCGCCTCACCTTGTAATCTGATAAAAGACTTGTGATAAGTCTGTTTGAATTTAGAATATTGTTGGAAAGTGGGAAGATGAAACCCAATCCCAAGATCCTGTGCTTAAACAAAGGAGACTACAATAGGATGAGGCAGGAGTTGGCTAATGTAGACTGGGAGCAAAGACTTTAGGTTGGGACAGTTGATAGACAGTGGAGAAATATCAAAGAATTTTTCAAACTGCTCAGCAAAAGTATATATCAGTGAAAAGGAAGGACTGTAGGTAAAGGAGTAATCTGCCATGGGTGGCTAAGGAAATAAGGGAGTCTATCAAATTGAAATAGAAAGCATACAAATTGGCAAAGACCAAGGAGAAACAAAGAGATTAGAAAAACTTTAAAGATCAACAGAAAGCAGATGGCATTGGGGGAGAAAAGTAATGAGTAGCTGTCGCCAGGGCCGGAATAGCAGCTTACACTGCTAGAGGGGAACCTATTGTGTGGGGAACATATGGCCTCTGTAATTGTTGAAGCACTTACCTGTTACCATAGAGATAATCCTGATCAAGTTAAAAATCACAGCACATTCCAAAAGCTTGTATTTCCAAATTAACCTGTTGGACTATAACCTGTCGATGAGTGGCTTTTAAACTTTGCCCTCCCCGCACAAAAACCATAACTTCCACATCAGAATCCCGACAGACAGCCCCACTGAAACTGAAGTGCCTGTCAGATACCTGACTGAGCCACAGGGGCGTGGGGGAGGGGTATGTGGTTTAACCACAAAGTGCTGAGCTGAACTCGACTTTTTAACTGCCGTTGCCATGGAGATAATACTGAGAGACAGCGTCCATTCAAAACCACAAACCACAAAGATATA
This sequence comes from Hemiscyllium ocellatum, assembly GCF_020745735.1. Classification (NCBI taxonomy): domain Eukaryota; kingdom Metazoa; phylum Chordata; class Chondrichthyes; order Orectolobiformes; family Hemiscylliidae; genus Hemiscyllium; species Hemiscyllium ocellatum. The sequence continues at coordinate 447,528 of NC_083405.1, forward strand.
AGAATGGGAGCCGCACATCAGACAGGCGGGGAGTTACCTGATGCTGCCTGGAGGTGTTTTGCATGTACACTATCCAGGTAACTGCCATGTCTCATCAATAAAGACTCAAAGAAGACCTCTGAATTCTGTACCTAATTAATCCTAGCCAGCAGGGTTCAGGAATATGAGTACACCGCAGTCAGTCTTCACAGTGGAGGATACGAAGAACATGCCAGTAATTGATAAGGAGACTAAAGAAGGTGAGGGCCAAGAAACAACCATCAGAACAACAGCGTTAGAGTTGGGCAAACTAATGGAGCTAAAGGTAGACAAGTCTCTTTGCCCTGATGGAATACATCTCAGGGTGCTACCAGAGATAGCGGGAGAAATAGTAAATATACTTGAAGTCAGAGTCCTACAGCAGAGACAGGCTCTTTGGCCCAAACTGGTCCATGCTGACCAGAATGTCCATCCACACTAACCCCATTTCCCTGCACTTGGCCCATCTGCTTCTGACCCTTTGCTATCCATGTATTTGTCCAAATGTCTTTTACCTGTTGTTAATGTTCCCACTTCAACCACTTCCACTGCCAGCTCAGTCCATATCCATACCACCCTCTGGGTAAAACAGTTGCCCCTCAGGTTCCTTTTCATAATATCTCCTCTAACCTTAAACTGATGCCCTCCAGTCCTTGATTCCCTGGGAAGAAGACTGAGTGCATTCACCTTACCTCTCATGATCTTATACACTTTCAGAAAAGATCCCCCCTCTGTTTCTTCTGTTCAAAACAAAAAAAATCCTTGCTTATCCAACCTCTCCCTATAATTCAAACCCCTGAGCCCTGGCAAAAATCCTTGTAAATTTCTTCTGCACTTTTTCCAGTTTAATAACTGAAACCTACACTGCATTCATCACATTTCCAGTGTTTCCCAATGGCGCTGGAACTAATGTGACAACGCCAATGGATTACAAGCCATGATCGATAATTAACCCCATTACAACAATCCCGTTTTCATAGTTTTTTCCTATGGTGCAGGCATCCTTGTATCTTTCTGGTTGCATGATTAATTTAAAAATTGTCCTCATACAAAACAAATCTGTAAATTAATTGTTCCTGAGAAATGAGCCATGTTTTTTCAGACTTTTAAAAACAAATGAAATCTCTCTCCACAGTCACAACGCTAAAATGAACTTGGCTGTGTCTCAGTAATTTTTCCAGTCACACTGACATTTGAAATATTCGCCCATGGACAGAATACACACCTTTCCATCCACATGAAAAGGCCAATGACATCCAAACCGGCATGGATCAAGTAATTATCAAAACTGAACATGAAGTTCAATTTGAATTTCTCATCCACAAATCCGCCTTTTCGGTACTCTACAACAGAGAAAACAAGTCACCACCATTAACACAGGATGGAAATTCATAAGACAATTATAGTATTAAATTGTAGTTTCTTTGTTCCCCAAAGCTTTAAATCTCAGTCTCACAATTTCTCTCTTCTGTGAACTGAAATCCAAAACAATCCCCTCACTCCTTTCCTCCACACCCAGTTCTAACAATCTCTCTTCTCCTTGATTTCAGCTTCCTAGCTCCTGCCTGCAGACTAAGAACAAAAACAAGGGGGCAGCACGATGGCACTGCTGCCCCACAGCACTCGGGTCCCAGGTTCGATTCCAGCCTTGGGTGACTGTCTGTGTGTAGTTTGCTCACTCTGCCCGTGTCTGTGTGGGTTTCCACTGCGTGCTCCGGTTTCCTCCCACTATCCAAAGATGCGCAGGTCAGGTGAATCGGCCAGGCTAAATTGGCCATAGTGTTAGATGCATTAGTCAGAAGGAAATGGGTCTGGGTGGGTTATTCTCCCGACGGTCGGTGTTGACTGTTTGGGCCGAAAAGACTGTTTCCACACTGTAGGAAGTCTAATCTAATCAAATCAGTGAGTCTGACTCGGAGCCTCCTGGATGTTGGTGAATCCTCCCCCCACCTCCCAGGGTTTCCTACCGAGTCAGACCCGCACTGATATTTTTCCCCAAATCTGGAACCTCGTATTTATTTCCCTCACTCCGATCCTCTGATGAGAACCAACCTGCACACACTGGACAAATCATATCTGGTTGAAAGAAAATGAATGTTCCTTTCTAAAACATTCCTGAATCTTCACCCGCGTTCTGATAACTTTCTGCAAAATGCTCCCCAACTGATATGCAAACCATTTGTCACGATACCGGGGCAGGGGCCATTCTGCTGGGTCCTGTTCCCAGAGGGAGGGAGGGAGCTGCCAATGACACATTAACCCACAGTCTCTCTCCCTGGCACTGACCCACTCTGCACATGCGCCAACAATAGGCCAGCACTGCGTCTGTGCATTGGTCTCCTCTCCTATAGAGCATGCTCCAGATCGCACAGGAGCCTGGATGATTGACAGCAGCTGCTGCCCAGTAGGGTGGAGGGGGTGGGGCTGGAGGACTGGGACAATGGAATTGTAAATAATGAACAATGTGGAGGACACTGTGTGATGGACAGGTCAGTGAGGGACAGGATTAATGCAGCAGCAGAAGGGGATCCTGGACAAACTGAGCATTAAGACAATCTGACAGGAGAGAAACTACAGGAAGGTTCTGTTTGGAGACTCAGGCAGGGATAGCTGGGAGACAGTATGGCCTGGCGGCTGGGCACGTTTTCCAATCAGCCTCCTCAAAGATGCTGTTACTAGCTCTGAACCTGATCCTCCTGGTCCAGAGGTAAGGCGACTACCACCATTTCCTGGTGGGCTAGTGGAAAGAAGAGAAGATTTTCTCAATCTCACTCACATGGAAACTCCATGAGCTTCTCCCATTTACTGTCTATGGTGGGGATGAGAGCAGGGTTAGGGATATCGGGACTGCCTATCTAAAGGAACTCACCTGTGTTGGTGATTTTAACAAGACTCAACATACAGTCACTAACACAAATCTGACGCACTTGAACTTTATCCAGAATATTAACACCCATAACCAAGTGACACAGACCCCAGTGTACAGAGTGAAGTCATGGATATTAATAACGGCTTTGTGTGTGAGAAATCACGTCTCATGAACTTGAGTCAATTTTTTTGAAGTAACATCAAAGAGGATTGATCAGGGCAAAGCGGTGGAACAGATCTACATGGTTGTCAGTAAGATGTCCAACATGGTTCCCCATGGGAGACTGGTTAGCAAGGTTAGATCTCACGGCATACAGAGAGAACTAGCCATTTGGATACAAAACTGGCTCAAAGGTAGAAGACAGAGGATGGTGGTGGAAGGTTGCTTTTCAGATTGGAGACCTGTGACCAGTGGGGTGTCACAAAGTATCGGTGCTGGATCCAATAACTTTCATCATTTATATAAATGATTTGGATGTGAACATAGGAAGTAATGTTAGTAAGATGACACCAAAATTTGAGGTGTAGTGGACAGTGAAGAGGATTACCTCAGATTACAACGGGATCTTGATCAGATGGTTGAATGTGCTGAGGACTGGCAGATGGAGTTGAATTTAGATAAATGTGAGGTGTTGCATTTTGGAAAAGCAAAAATTCGCAGGATGTATGCACTTAATGGTAAGGTCCTCGGGAGTGCTGCTAAACAAAGAGACCTTGGAGTGCAGGTTCATAGCTCCTCGAAAGCAGAATCACAGTTAGATAGGATAGTGAAGAAGGTGTTTAGTATGCTTTCCTTTATTGTTCAGAGTACTGAGTATCGGAGTTGGGAGGTCATATTGCGGCTGTACAGGACATTGGTTAGGTCACGCTTGGAATATTGCGTGCAATTCTGGTCTCCTTCCTATCAAAACAATATTGTGAAACTTGAAAGGGGTCATAAAAGAATTACAAGCATGTTGCCAGGGTTGGAGGATTTCAGCTGCAGGGAGAGGATGAATACAGTGTTTTCCCTGGAGCGTCAGAGGCTGATGGGTGACCCTATAGGATGTTTATAAAATCCGTAGGGACATGGATAGGGTAAATATACAAGGCCTTTTCCCTGTGGTGGGGAGGAGGTACGATGGGGGGTGGGAGACAGAGGGGGGAGGCCGAGAGGGGAGGGTGACAGTTATTTTGTAGATCTACAACACAACCCTGTTCCTGTTTTCTCCCCGTCCCCTTCAATCCATCTGAAGGGCTCAGAACAAGTGCACGAACCCTGGAAAGTAGAGTTTCAAGGTGATCAAGTGCTGAAGGTTGCATTTGGGATGCTGACCTTTACTGTCCGTGCACTTATCAATAAATGGACCTGGGTTCAATTCCACTGTCCTGGATTCATATCTGTAGCCACAGACGCGCCTGTCTCTGACCCTGACTACTGGATCCCCTGTCACTATCGCTCTGCCATTCTCCTTCCTCCCGTTCTGTGCAGCGGAGCTATCTGTGGTGTTATGGACCTGGCTGTTGCTGATTTCTCCCGAGAGGCAACCCCACCTTTTCCCCCCTTATAGAATCCCAAGCGGTGCTGATTATCAGTGGAGAATCTTGCACTTCCTTCCTGATCTGATCTGATGGTCACCCATTCCCTTTCTGCCTGTGTAACCCTCACCTGCAGTGTGACTAACTCACTAAACATACTGTCCATAACATTCTCAGTATTACTCCACAGTAAGTTCACTCTCAGCTCCAGGTCTGAAAATCAGTTTCCCAGTGGCTGCAAATGGACATACTTTCTGCACACACAGCCGTCAGGGAGACTGGAAATGTCCCTTATTTCCCACATTGTCCAAGAGGAGCACACCACGGGTCTGAGGTCTCTTGTCATAACGTCTCTCTAGTTTCAGCTAGTTACTCTCATTAGGAGAATTTAAATGAGCTAGCAACCTTCCTTCTCTTCAAACATTTCCATTATAATCAAAATCCTCGATCTTTACTTAAGCTGACATTTTATGCTTTAAAAACTGTTTCAAAGAAACTCAGCAGGTATCGCTTACAACTTGGCTGTTCCCATTGGGACCATGTGAATTTCTGAACAGCCTGAACTAAAACTGAAGCTGAGGTTCACCTTCTCCCTGTCTCCCCTCGCTCTGTTTACACCCAACTCCAAAACACTCGCATTGAACCAAGCAGCACCCACAGTGCGCCCTGTCATTTTCATTGTTCACACCGACACTGCCCTCAGCCTCCTGTACTGTACCAATGCATCTCCATGGGAGCTCTGGAACAGCATCTCATCTTTCAGTTCAGCCCTTTCTAACCCCAAATTCAACATAAGACTTCAGCAGTTTCCGAATGAACAGACAGTTGTCAGAATCTGGAACATTCCACCTGAAATGGTGCTGGAATTTGAGTCCAGAAGGAATTTTAATGAGAAGTTTGCAGTGAATTGAAAATGAGGAGATTACATGTTAAGATCATGAAGTGGGTGATTGGATCTAAATCTGACAGTTCCTATAAAGAGATGAGGTGTAATTTGGATAAGTCTGTGCTCCCTCTCAGGCCAATACCTCCTCCCACAGCTGCAGGGCCCAGAACAGAGCACAAACCCAAAGGGTGATCCAACCACAAATTTGAACATCTTTCTGCTTTTTGCTTGAAAAAAATACTTTCCCACAGACAGAACAGACACACCTTTCTCCTTCCCCAGTTAAATGTCAATGGTATTCAGATACTGATGAACCTGCTGACGATAGAAAATTGCTTTTGAGATCCCTGTCTCAATTAGTCTCAATTAATATCCTATAAAATGAATTCACAAAACAAATCTCACAGTGCAGGCTCAACAGGAAAGAAAAATATTTCTCTTGGTGTGTGTTTGATGTGTAAATGCTCCTCTTCAAATCATCCCTCCCCCACCCAGGAAGAGGACATGTGCCTCGCTGTATCTTGCCCCCAATAAAGATGACGGCCATAACCCAGGACCTATCATCACCTGAAGGCCACAGCCATTTTCCCATTTGCTGTAAATGTGGGACCAAGAGTTTCTAGTTCAGGCCCAACTACCTGTACAGAGTGTAATTAAACCCTCCCAGTCTACACTGGAGCCAACTCCCCTTTCCCGTTTCCTCCTCCTGCACACACCAAGGGTCATTCTAGGTCCAGTGGCCCTTCCTCAGAACCGACGGCAGCTGGGAAAATTACAATCCCTTTAGTGTGGTAACAGGCCATTCAGCCCAACAAGTCCACACCCACCCTCTGAAGAATTTCTCAAACAAACCCATTCCCTGACCCTATTAGTCTACATTTCCCCTGACTAATGCAACTAACCTTTTCATCCCTGAACACTCCGGGAAATTTAGCTTTGCCAATTCACCTAACCTGCATATCTTTGGACTGCAGGAGAAAGGGGATAATTCGTAAGTAATAGGTGGGGACAGAGCCCAAAAGAGACACTAACATTTGGAAAGACAAAGGAGTGGATAACAATCTGGCTGGGAGGGTGCATAGCTGTTAATGGAGGGGACAGGAACCTGTGTCTGGCAGCATCTCAGTGGAGGTGGCGGAAATGATAGCTGATGATCTACGTTCTGCTACATAAAAGACCCTGAACTTCCAGTTGCCTGTCACTTTAACACACGAGTCTGTTCCCTGGCCAACATCTCTGTCTCATGCTTACTGCAGTGTTCCAGTGAAGCTTGATGCAAACTAGCAGAACACTCCAAAACATACCAAATCACCTCCGCTTTCAAGGACTGCAATTTCCTCTCCCATGTGGTCAACAATGCTCTCCAATGTATCTCCACCACTTCCTGCACCTCTGCCATTGAACCACCCCTCTCCAACTGCAACAAGGATAGAATCCCCCAGTTCTCACCTTCCACCCAGATACAACGCATCATCCTCCGTCATTTCCACCACTTACAATTAGATCCCACCAGCGGTATATTTCCCTCTGCATTCCTTTCAGCATTCCCCAGAGACCATTCCTTGTGAATTCCTAGTCAGATCCATGCTCCCCACCAACCAACCCTCCACTCCCAGCACCTTCACTTGCCAATGCAAGAGGTGTAAAACCTGTGCCAACACCTCCCCCTCACCTCCAAAGGACCCTTCCACATCCAGCAGAAATTTTCCAGCACATCCAAGCACCTCACCTATTATGGCCTTTGCTTTCGATGTGGGGAGTCAGGACACCAACTTGTGGAATGTTTCAGGGAACATTTCTGGGACGCATGCACCAACCAATCCCGCCATCCTGTGGCCGACCACTTCAACTTCCCCACCCACTCCGGAAAGGACATGCAAGTCCTGGGCCACCTCCACCACCAAATCCCAGCCACCCGACGCCTGGAGAAAGAAAACCTCATTTTCCACATTGGGACCCTTTAACAACAGAATCAAGGTTTCTCATCTCTCCTCCCCTGCCTTATCCCAGATCCAACCCTCCAACTCGACACCACCCTCTTGAACTATCCCACCTGTCCATCTTCCTTTCCACTTATCCACTCCACCTTCTCTCCATTACCCTCCACCTACATTTACTTATTGCCTTCCTAGCTCCCTTCCCACCAACCCCACACATCCCTCTTATTTATCTCTCAGCCCTCTTACTAACCCCTCCCCCTCCAATCCTGGCATTCCTGATGAAAGGCTAATGGCCAAAACAACGATTCTCTTGCTACTGGGATGCTACCTAACCTGCTTTGCTTTTCCAGCGCCACATTTTAATTCAAACTGAAAGAACAACACCTCATCTTCGACTTGGGGACCCTGCACCCCTCTAGCTCCAGTATCAAGTTCAATAATTTTAGGTCCTGAACTCTCCAATGTCCTAGCGCCCTAGCTTCTTAACCCACATACCAGGCTTTGTTATTACATAGCCTGCCATTACACAAACCTATGGTTAACCACTAACAGTCCCCATAAACAGCTACTCACCCGCCTCCAGCCAGATCATTATCCACTCCTTTGTCCAACTGCTCTCATCTCTTTCTTTGGACTCTATCACGCCTATCATTTACTCCTTAACCCCTATCTTCTGCATATAAAACGACATTTCTTTTCAGTAACATCAGTTCTGAGGATGGGTCAGCAGATCCAAAACTCTGATTTCTCTTCACAGATGCTGCCAGACCTGCTGAGCTTTACCAGTACCGTTTGGTTGTTGTGTGAGATTTAAAACATAGGCAGTTCTTTTGGTTCTAATTTACCAGGAATTTCTAATTAAGGTCTAGCCGCCTAAAACCATGTGTTTATAAACAGTCCCAGTCGACACAAACTCCATTTCTCTCCCAGTCTCTGCTGTCTCTCTCACTACTAAGTACATCCCCACCACAGTGACACTGCACCTACACAGCTCATGGTCACGTCTTGGCCCACTGAACACACCCCTCATTCACTCTCGTTGGCTGGAGGATCACACCAACTCTCCTATTGGTCTGAAGCTGCCATCAATCATCCGGGCCCCATTGTGACACAAGTGATGCACTCCTCCCAGGAGTATTGGAGGCTGAAGGGTGACCTTACAGAGGTTTATAAAATCATGAGGGGCATGGATAGGAGAAATAGACAAGATCTTTTTCCTGGGGCGGGGGAGTCCAGAACTAGATGGCATAAGTTTAATGTGAGAGGGGAAAGATTTAAAAGGGGTTCGAGGGTCAACTTTTTTCACAGCTGGTTGTGCGTGTATGGAATTTTCTGTCGGGGGAGTGATGGAGGTGAGTCCAATTATACCATTTGGCATCTGGATGGGTATATGTATTGGAAGGGTGAATTGGGATGTGTGCCAAGTGTTGGCAAATGGGACGAGATTAGGTTGGATATCTGGTCAGCATGGACTAGTTTGACCAAAGGGGCTCTTTTCGTGCTGTACATCTCCATGGCTCTGCACTGACATGAGCTTCAACTTTCATAGCGAAAGGGGGCAGTATCACAGAGTAGAAGGGCCGGGGGCTGTTCAGCCCATTGGGGGTGTACTCTCCCCCTCTAGAGATGGTGGCAAATCTGTCCCAACTCGCCTCCCATTTAGACAATAGGTGCAGGAGGAGGCCATTCAGCCCTTCGAGCCTGCACCGCCATTCAATATGATCATGGCTGATCATTCCTAATTAATATCCTCTTCCTGCCTTATCTCCATAACCCTTGATTCCACTATCTTTGAGAGCTCGATCCAACTCTTTCTTAAATGAATCCAGAGACTGGGCCTCCACTGCCCTCTGGGGCAAAGCATTCCACACAGCCAACGCTCTCTGGTTGAAGAAGTTTCTCCTCATCTCTGTCCTAAATGGTCTATCCCATATTTTTAAGCTGTGTCCTCTGGTTCGGCACTCACCCATCAGCGGGAACATGTTTCCTGCTGCCAGAGTGTCCAATCCTTTCATACTCTTATATGTCTCAATCAGATCCCCTCTCAGTCTTCTAAACTCAAGGGTATACGAGCCCAGTCGCTCCAGTCTTTCAACATAAGATAGTCCCGCCATTCCAGGAATTGACCTCGTGAACCTAGGCTGCACTCTCTCAATAGCCAGAATGTCTTTCCTCAAATTTGGAGACCAGAACTGCACACAGTACTCCAGGTGTGGTCTCACCAGGGCCCTGTACAGCTGCAGAAGCACCTCTTCGCTTCTATATTCAATTCCTCTTGTTATGAAGGCCAGCATGCTATTAGCCTTCTTCACTACCTGCTGTACCTGCATGCTTGCCTTCATTGACTGGTGTACAAGAACACCCAGATCTCTCTGTACTGCTCCTTTACCTAAATTGATTCGATTTTGGTAGTAACCAAAGTGGATAACCATACTTTTATCCACATTAAACTGCATCTGCCCACTCATCTAACTTGTCCATATCATGCTGAAATCTCCTAACATCCTCAGCACATTTCACCCTGCCACCCAGCTTTGTATCATCAGCAAATTTGCTAATGTTATTGCTGATCCTATCTTCTATATCATTAACATATATTGTAAAAAGCTGCGGTCCCAGCACGGATCCCTGCGGTACCCCATTGGTCACTGCCTGCCATTCCGAAATGGAGCCGTTTATCACTATCATTTGTTTCCTATCAGCCAACCAATTTTCAATCCAATCTAGTACTTTGCCCCCAATACCATGCGCCCTGAGTTTACTCACTAACCTCTTATGTGGGACTTTATCAAAATCTTTCTGAAAGGCCACGTACACTACATCTACTGGACCTCCCTCGTCCATCTTCAGAGTTACATCCTCAAAAAATTCCAGAAGATTAGTCAAGCACGATTTCCCCTTCATAAATCCATGCTGACTCTGTCCTATCCTGTTACTACTATCCAGATGTGCCGTAATTTCATCCTTTATAATAGACTCCAGCACCTTTCCCACCACTGAGGTCAAACTAACTGGTCTATAATTTCCTGCTTTCTCTCTCCCACCTTTCTTAAAAAGTGGTATAACATTAGCCACCCTCCAATCCTCAGGAACCGACCCCGAATCTATCGAACTCTGGAAAATAATCACCAACTCATCCACGATTTCCCGAGCCACCTCCTTCAGTACCCTGGGATGTAGACCATCAGGCCCCGGAGACTTATCAACCTCAGACCTAACAGTCTTTCCAACACCAAATCCTGGCAAATATAGATTCCCTTAAGTTCAGGTCCTTCAGCCACTGGTACCTCAGGGAGATTGCTTGTGTCTTCCCCAGTGAACACAGATCTGAAGTACCCATTTAATTCTTCTGCCATTTCTTTGTTCCTCGTAATATATTCCCCTGTTTCTGTCTTCAAGGGCCCAATTTTAGTCCTAACCATTCTTTTGCTTTGCACATACTTAAAAATCTTTTACTATCCCCCTTTATATTATTGGCCAGTTTACCTTCGTACCTCATTTTGCCTCTGCATATGTCCTTCTTAGTAATCCTCTGTTGCTCTTTAAAAGCTTCCCAGTCCTCCTTTTTCCCACTTATCTTTGCTATGCTATACTTTTTCTCTTTTAACTTTATATGTTTCTTAACTTCCCTCGTCAGCCACGGCCGCCCATGCCTCCTCCTGGGATCTTTCTTGCTTTTAGGAATGAACTGATCCTGCAACTTCTGCATTAAGTACAGAAATATCCACCATTGTTCCTCCACGGTCATCCCTGCTAAGGTATTGCACCATTGAACTTTGGCCAGCTCCTCCCTCATAGCTCCATAGTTCCCTTTATTCAACAGAAGTACTGTCACTTCCGACTATACCCCCTCCCTCTCAAATTGCAGATTGAAGCTTAATGTATTATGGTCACTACTTCCCAGTGGCTCCTTCACTTCGAGGTCTCTGACCAATTCTGGTTTGTTACACAATACCAGATCCAGAATTGCCTTCTCTCTGGTCGGCTCCAGCACCAGCTGCTCTAAGAATTCATCTCTGAGGCACTCCACAAAGTCTCTTTCTCGAGGTCCAATACCATCCTGATTTTCCCAGTCTACCTGCATGTTAAAATCCCCCATAACAACTGTGGTAACATCTTTGCAAAAGGCCAATTTCAGCTCTTGATTCATCTTATATCCGACATCCAGACTACTGTTTGGGGGCCTGTAGATGACTCCCAAGATAGTCTTTTTACCCTTAGTATTTCGCAGCTCTATCCACACTGACTCTATATCACCTGACTCTAGGTCCCCCCACGCAAGGGACTGAATATCCTCCCTTCCCAACAAGGCCACCCCACCCCCTCTGCCCGTCAATCTGTCCTTACGATAGCACGTGTAGCCTTGAATATTCATTTCCCAGGCCCTGTCCACTTGAAGCCACGTCTCAGTTATCCCCACAATATCGTATCTGCCAATTTCCAAAGAGCCTCAAGCTCATCCATCTTATGTCTAATGCTTTGTGCATTCATGTATAGTATTTTTAATTTGTTATTTCTCTCACCATCAACCCCTATTTCACTCAACCTTACAGCATGATCCCTTTCAGAGTTTTCTGCCTCATTAATAGTTGTCTTTCTTGACTTCTCTTGTTCTAACTTTCCCTTCAATTTCTTTTTTGAACATCCAGTTTTTCCCCTTCCCCCAGCTACTTAGTTTAAATGTAGCGGTGTTGCAGTAGAAAAGCTGCCTGCCAGAATGCTGGTCCTTAACCTGTTAAGGTGCAAACTGTCTCTCTTGTAGAATTTATGATTACTACAAAATATACCCCAGTGATCAAAGAACTTAAATCCTTGCTTCCTGCACCAGATCCCCAACCACACATTCATTTCCATTAGCTCCCTGTTTCTGGCCACACCAGCCCGAGGAACTGGAAGCAAACTGGTGATAACCACCTTGGGCGTCCTGCTTTTTAAGCCTTCTTCCTAGTTCCCTGAAGTCCCGCAGTAGTATCTTCCTCCTCTTCTTCCCGACATCATTTGTGCCGACACGTACCACCACCTCTGACTCTTCACCCTCGTCCTTGAGGATTTCCCGCACTCTGTCCGCGATGTCTTTCACCCTGGCACCAGGAAGGGAACTCACCATCCTTAAATCCCGTCTGCTGCCACAAAAACCCCGGCCTGTTCCTCTCACGATGGAGTCCCCTATTATCACGACTCTGTGCGATGTCCAACTCTTCCGCTGTGCCTCTGCGCCAACTTTTGATTGACAGACCTGGCCGCCTTGTGAACTGGCAGTGACATCAGTCTCTACTGTTTTCAAAAGCATCAACTTGTTCCTGACAGGTACTTATCCTGGGGTCACTTGCACCGGTCTCCTCTCTGTCTTCCTCATCGTCTGCTCTCTTCTGGTACGATTGGTGTAATAACCTCACTGAAGGTCTTGTCCAGACAGATCTCGTTCTCTCGGATGAGCCTAAGTTCCTCGAGTTCTTTCATCAGTGCTGCAATATGCTCGGTCAATAGCTGAATGTGCACACACTTTCCACACATATATCAGCCAGACACATCAGAGTCGTTGACCTCCCACATCAAGCATGTAACACACTGAACCAGCTTGGCAGTCATATCTTCACCCTCTTCAACTGTGGCGTAATCACTTCACTCAACCTCCTTGTCAAAGACTCCTTAGTTGAAGCCTCACTCTTAGATCCAAACTTCCTTAGACCCTCTTTTTGTGGCAAGTCTGTGGACTCTTAATTTAGGTTAGAGGAGGAGGGTGGGAGACAAAACCTTCTTTGTAGGACCTGGGGTTTAGAACGCACCCACTCTAATAGCAATCACTTGCCTTCCCGACCGGCTTTGCGCTCCGCCTGAACTTCCGCACAGCTCCAGCCGCTCTCTGTTGCGAAAGGACTGTAGTCCTCCAAATCCTTCCTTAAAAGAAGCTAAATTGCAAATTTGTTTTGACATTAATTACAGAATCTGCATCCAGCTGTCGTTCAAACTGTTCCAGATGCTTAGAACTTACAGAATAAAATAATGTTCACATTTTGAACCTGCATTATTTGCCAATTACTTGAAAGTAGTGTCTAAAATTTGTGACGTTAATAATTTCTCCCTCTGTCTCTCTGTAAATTAAATATCCTGGAAAGAAATCTGCTCCTCGTTGAAATCACTGCTTAACCTTCTGAGCTCCAAGGAGAATTATCCGACCTTCTGCTAACTCTCCACATAGAGAAACTTATCTTAATTTTAATTATCAGTGTTATCGAGATGTACAGCACAGAAACCAACCGCTCGATCCAACTTGTCCATGCTGACCAGATATTCTAAATTAATCTCGTCCCATGTGACAGCACTTGGCCCATATCCATCTAAACCTTTCCTAATCACTTACCCAATCAGTTGCCTTTTAAATGTTGCAATTGTACCAGCCTCCACACTTTCTCTGGCAGCTCATTCCATACACATACCACATTCAGCTTGAAAACAATGCCCCTCAGATCCCTTATAAATCGTTTCCCTCACTCCTTAAGCCTGTGCCCCATAGATTTGGACTCACCTAACCTGGGAATAAGAGCCTGGTTGTTCACCCTATCCATGTCCCTCACAAATTGTATCAACTACTGAGGTCACCTCTCAGCATCCGATGCTCCAGGGAAAACAGCCCCAGCCTATTCAGCCTATCCCTATATAGCTGAAACCCTCAACCTAGTAGCATCTTTTCTGAACCCTTTCAAGTTTCACAATATCATTCCGATAGCGGGGAAACCAGGACTGAAAGCAGAATTACAGAAGTGGCTGAATCAAGTGCTGTACAGCCACAAAATGCCGTCACAACTCCTGTACTTAATGCACTAACCAGTAAAGGCAAGGATACTAAACGCCTTCTTCACCACACTGCCTATCTATGATTCCACTTTCAAGGAACTATGAATCTGCACTGCAAGGTCTCTTTATTCAGCAAAGCTCCCCAGGACCTTCCCATTAGGTGTATAAGTCCTGCCCTGATTTGATTTTCCAAAATGGAGCACCTCACATTTTTCTGAATTAAACTCGGCAATCTCCTCCCTGGCTTCCCAAAGGATCCTATGATAAGTCCACTGGGCCGGATGGATTTTATCTATTTTCACACTCTGCAGGATTTCTAATACCTCTTCCTTATGGACCTCAATCCCACCTAGTCTAGTAGCCTGTATCTCAGTAATCTCGACAACATTGTCGTTTTCTAAAGTGAATACTGTTGAAAAATATTCATTTAGTACTTTCCCTATCTCCTCTGACTCCACATACAACTTCCCACTACTATTCTTGATTGGCCCTAATCTTATTCGTCATTCTTTAATTCCTTAAATACCTATAGAAAGCCTTAAGGTTTACGCTGATCCTATCCGCCAACAATTTCTCATGTCTCCTCCTGGCTCTTTCTTTAGGTCTTTCCGGGCTACCTTGTAAACCTCAAGCGCCCTAAGTGAGCCGTCACATCTCATGCTAACATAAGCCGCCTTCTACCTTTTGAAGAGAGATTCAGTTTCCTTTGTAAACCACAGCTCCCGCACTCTACAGGTTCCTCCATGCCTGACAGGTATACACTTATCTCAGACAAAAGGAGCTTTTCCTTGATCTTTGAGGGTCCCTATTCTCTGCCTGGTTACTCGTTTATCCTTAGTGTATTCTGGAATTTCTGGATTCTCCAGGAACCTATTTCCCAAAGCGCTCTCATGTCCCGTTTTTGCTCTCCTGGTTTCCCTCAAGTATACTCCTACTGCCCCTATACTCCTGCAGGAATTTACACAAACACAAATGTCTGCACTTGCCAGGTCCTTCCTTCATTTTCTTGACCAGACCCTCAATTTCTCCCGACAGGCAGCATTCCCTACACTACCTGTTAAGGCCATAACAGCATCATACTGTCTGTGTACTCTCATCACAGGCCTATGGACGCAATGGCAGATGAGGACAGAAAAGCAATCATTCTCAGTAAAGAGGTCGTGTTGGGAAAGATAACAGCCGAAAGATAGATGGGTCGCCTGGCCGTGATGGAATGCATCACAGGGGACGTTAACAGATGGCAGAGTGTAAATAGCAAATGCAGTCGTTATTAATCACTAAAATGTGCTGGACTCTGGGACAGTTCTGACAGATTGGCAAGCTGCAAATGTGATTCAAATATTTTAAAATGTACCTGTTAGTACAACTTCTTTAGTGCGGAAAATGCCCGATCTCTTAAGGAAGAAATAGTGAGCTATGTGGATAGAAATTGTCTCATCGAGCAGACAGCATCGATTCATGAAAGGTAGACGTCACTGAGACGAGTGGTAGAGCAATGTGTGCCGAGGCCACTGTAAGTCTGCACAGGGATACAGGTAGGTTATGTGAGTGGGTAAGGATCTGGCAGATGGAGGACAATGTTGGGAAAGGTGAGGTCATCCATTTTAGTCGGACTAACAGTAAACTGATGATGAAATGGTGAAAACGTGCAGCAGGCTGCTGTGCAGAGGGAGCTCGGTGTCCTTGTGCATGAATCACAGGAAGTTGGTTTGCAGGTTCAGCAGATAAGTAGGACAGTGAAGGGAATATTGTACTTCATTGCTAGAGGGATGGTTATGCTGCAGCATACAGGGTGCTGGTGAGGCCACACATGGAGTACGATGTACAGGTTTGATCTCATTACTTCAGGAAGGATGTATTGACACTGGAGGGAGTGTAGAAGAGGCTCACTAGTTTCAGTCAGGATTTCAGAGGGTGGTAATTGCCGAGAGATTGAGGAAACTGGTAGTATGCTCATTGGAATTTCGAAGTATGGGAGGTTGGATAGGAAAAAGAAAATAAAATTATGAACGGAGTAGATAAGATAGAAGCAGGTGGTGATTTCCGCTGGGGGTGGGTCAAACTAGGGAGCAGAGCATCAAAGTAAGGCGGGGTATCAGATTTAGGACTGAGTTCAGAATGGACTTCTTCAGCTAAATCTGTGAAATTTGCTGCTGAGTGCAGCAGTTTAGGTTATCGACTTGACCATCTTTACGTCAAAAGGTAGATTTGTGAACAGGAAAGGAATTAAGGATTATGGTGAGAGAGCAGGAATGTGGAGCTGAGTTCATGAAAAGATCAGCCCTGGTCTTATTGAATGGCAGAGCAGGCTTGATGGGCAACGTAGCCGACTCCTGCTCCTCTTCCTTATGTTATGTTCCCACTTTCCAGCCATCCCTTTCCCTGGGAATGGAAAAGGAATATTGAAAGTTCTCGCCTTGTACTGTCAAAATTCACCTTTGTGCAAATTAGAACACTGTTTAGATCTGGTCTATTATTTTCTGTAACTATTTTAAAACTAGTAGAATTATCAGAGAATCCTGACAGCGTGGAAGTAGGTCATTCAGCCCATCACAACCACACTGACCCTCAGAGACTCCTACATTACCACTGTAACGCTGCATTTCCCATGGCCAATCCACCTAACCTGCACTTCCCTGAACAATATGGGCAATTCAGCCTGGAGTATCCACACAACCTGCATATCTTTAGATAGTGGGAGGAAACCAGAGCAAACAGACGAAACCCACGCAGATAATAACAACAAGGTGATCATCCCTTTCTTATTTTCCAGTTCCACCCAAATAACTTCATTGGACATACTCCCAGGAATATCCTCCCTAAGCACAACTGTAATGCTACCCCTAAACAAAAAGGCCACTCCGCCTCCTCTCATGTCCCCCTTTCTATCCTCCCTTTTGCATCGATACCCTGGAACATTAAGCTGCCAGTCCTACTCATCACTGAGCAATGTTTCTGTAATACTCATGATATACTCCCATGTTCAAAACCATACCCTGAGCCCATCTGCCTTCCCTGTCAGGCCTCTTGCGTTGAAGTAAATGCAGCGTAAAGTGTCAGTTCTACCTGGTTTGTGCCTTGCACTTGCCTGCCTTAACTGCTTGACTTCTGAACTGTATCAGCCTCAGACATACCTGTTTTCTCACTATCTCTTTGGGTTTACCCCCCGCACCCTCCTGAGTAACACGAGCAAATCTCTAATTGGATATTAGACACTTTCCAATTCCGGTACAATCCATCCTTCTTATGCAGGTCAACTCTACTCAAGAGGAGATTACAATGATCAAAAGATGTGAATCATTCTGCCCTACATCAGCTCCTTAGCCAATCATTCATCTCCTCCATCCTGCTATTCCTACTCTCACTAGTATGTAGCACCGGGAGTAATGCAGATATTATGATCGAGGACCAACTTTTTTATATTCCAGGCAAATTTGTTCTATTCTCTCATCAGGACTTTATCTTTTCCCCTTCCTATGTCATTGGTACCAATGTACAATGACCTCGCACTGGTCATTGTTCCTTCTGAGAATATTCTGCTACCTGACCGAAACATCCTTGACCTTGGCACTAGGGAGGTACACCCCATTCTGATGTGTCACTGTCAGCTGTAGAAACTGCAGTCTGTGCCCGACTAGAGAGTCCCTTATCATCATTGAGCGTTTGGAATCTGATATATCTCTCATTATAGTAGAGCCAGTCTCAATCACAGTAACTTGGTTGTCAGTGCAACGTTCCCGAGAGTCTATGACCACCTACATTATCCAAAATAGTATACTTGTTTCAGATGTGGATAGCCACAGGAGACTCCTGCACTACCTATCTCCCTCTCCTACCTTTCCGAGAGGTAACCCATCTACCTGACCGTATCTGCAGTTTTCCGCCTGAAACTGCCACCTATCACACACCCTGACTCTTGTAAATTCTTCATTATCATTAAGCACCTCTCCATCTGATCCATGTGATCCGAGAGGATTTGCATCACTTCCTGCAGGCTATCATCAGGATCATTCAATCTCTCCCTGCTCTGCTCCAGGAAGTGCACATCCCTGTACGAATGGCTATCTCTGCACCTTAATCTTTTGACTCAGAAAAAGGCAGAGTCTTACAGCTTTACAAAAGACTACTCTAGAACACATTAGTACCTGTACTTTATATTTAAAACATTCAACCAAAAGATCATAACAGAGGCACTTAAACTAGTAAACACTCATTTTAAAAAGTAAAACAGAGTAAGATTTACCTTTTAAGAGACTGAAACCCACTGAGCTGATCCCCGGTTGTGAGTCACAGACATACAGCACAACAGACCCTTCAGTCAATCTCATCCATTACGACCAGATATCAGAAACTAATCTCGTCCCATTTGCCAGCACTTGAGTCGATATCCCTCTATACCCTTGCTATTTATATACCCATCCAGATGCCTAATAAATGTTGCAATTGTACAAGCCTTCACAACTCCCTCTGGCAGCTCGTTCCATAAATGCACCAAAGTAGCGTGAAAAAGTTGCCCCTTAGGTCCCTTTATATCTTTCCCCTCTCATGCTAAATCTATGCCCTCGAGCTCGAGACTGCCCTACTCCAGTGAAAATACGTTGTCAATCTATCCGATCTATGCTTATGATTTCATAAACCTCTGAGATCACTCCTCAGCTTCTGACGGTCCAGGGAAAACAGCCCCAGCCTATATCTCAAACCCTCCAACCCTGGCAATATCCTTATAAATCTTTTGTGAACCTTTCAAGTTACACAACATCCTTCTGATAGGTGAAGAACAGAATGCGCACAATATTGCAAAAGTGGCCAAACCAATGTCCTGAACAGCCGCAACATGAACTCCCAACTCTCTTACTCAATACTCTGACCAATAAAGGAAATCATACCAAACACCTGCACTATCCTATCTCCTGCACCTCTACTTTCAAGGAGCTATGAACCTGCACAACAAGGTCTCTTTGTTCAGCAACACGCCCCAGGACCTGACCATGATGTGTATCAGTCTTGCTAAGCTTTGCTTTTCCAAAATGCAGCATCTCGCACTTATCTGAATTGAACGCCATCTGCCACTCCTCAGCCAATTTGCCCATCTGATCAAAATCCCATTGAAATCTGAGGTAACCTTCTTCACTGTCCGCTACACTCCAATTTTGGTGCCATCTACAAACTTACTAACTATATCTCCTGTGTTCACATCCAATTCATTTATATAAATGATGAGAAGTAGTGGACCCAGCACCGATCCGTGTGGCACTTCACGAGTCACAGGCCTCCAGTCTGAAAAATAATCATCCATCACCATCACCCTCAGTCTTCTGCCTTTGAGCCAGTTCTATATCGAAATGCTTACTTTCATGAGATCTAACCTTGCTAACCAGTCTCCCATGGGGAACCTTGTCGAAGGCCTTACTGAAGTCCATATGGATCACATCTACTGCTCTGCCCTCATCAATCCTCTTTGTTACTTCTTCAAAACCAGATCAAGTACTTGACACATGATTTCCCATGCAGAAAGTTATGCTGACTATCCTTAATCAGTCTGTGCTTTTCCAAATACACGCAAATCCAGTTGCTCAGGGATCCCTCCAACACCTAGTCTAGCACAGCGTCTGTCGCTCCTGGGCTTGTCCAAATCGCCTTTGTTAAATAGTAGCACCATATTAACCAACCTGCAGTCTTCTGGCACCTCAGCAGTGACTAATCAATAATATAAAAATCTCACCAAGAGGCCCAGAGATCACTTCCCTCACTTCCTACAGAATTTTATGGTTCACCTGATCAAAGCCTGGAGATTGATCCACTTTTATACGTTTCAAGACATCCAGTACTCTGTAGTATGGACATTTTTCAAGATGTCACCATTTATTTCCCCACATTCTACATCTCCCATGCCCTTCTTCCCAGTAAATACTGATGTAAAATATTACATCTTGATAAAACAAACGAGGGCAGGACTTACACTAATTAAAAGTAAGGCTTTGAGTCGTGATATGGAACAAAGAGACCGAGGGGTTCAGGTCTTCTTAGTCTGTGTCACATATAGACAGTGTGGTTAAGGAGGTGGTTAGCACACGTACCTTCATTGCTCAGACATCTGAGTACCGGTGTTGGGAATTTAGGTTGAGGCTGTACAGGATGTTGGGGAGGCCTCTTCTGGAATACTGTGTCCAGTTCTGGTTGTGCTGTTATAGGAGGATATTATTAAATTGGAGTGGATTCGGAAGAGACTAACTGGGATGTTGCCATGAATGGAGGGATTGTGTCACAAGGAGAAGCTGGATAGGCTGGGCCCCTTTTCACTCGAGTGTAGGAGGTTGAGGGATGACCTTAGAAGTTTATGAAACCATTAAGCGTGTAAATAAGGTGAATGACTGGGGGTAGGGGTGATTCAAGACCTGGGTGTGTACAATTTGAAAATAGATGAGAAAGGTTTAAAAAATAAATTGGGGATTTGTTTTTCCTTTTACATGCGTGAAGTGAACTCCCAGAAAAAGAGGCAGCTGTGAATACAATTACAATGTTTAAAAGACATTTGGATGAATGTGGACCAAGCCGAGGAATGTGCGATTAGATTAGTTGGGAATTATTTTCGACACGGACTGGTTTAACCACAGGGTCTGTTACTGTGCTGTATAACATTATGACTAACTCTCGCTATCTCTGAATTCCTCTATCCACAACTCCCCAGATCACTGTTACCTCATCCAGACTAAACTCTTCCTTCTCTCTAGAAATCATCTCTAGCTTCAGACATAACTATCTCTGGTAACACAAACATCTCAATCTCTTTAACATCCTCCAATCTTCTCCCATCTCATCACCCTCACTATCTCTAATCTGGACAACTCCCACAAATCTGTCCTTCTCCACAGTAAACACTGATGCTACTCGTTTAGTATCCCCCCCGACAACCCCATCTCCTGCGTCTTCACACACAGGCTGCCTTGCTGATCTTTGAGGTGGCCTATTCTCTCTCTAGTGACCCATTTGCTCTTAATGTATTTCTAAAAACCCTTTCCGTATTCCTTACCCTATTCGACAAAGCGGTGTCCTATCCCCTTTTGCCTTACTGATTTTATTCTTCAGTATACTCCTCTTGTCTTTATACTCGAAGGATGTTAAACGTTGGGCCTCGGATCGTGATATGAAATGAAGAGACCGAGGGGTTCAGGTCTTTGCAGCATGTGTCACATGCAGAGAGGGTGGTTCAGAAGGGGTTTAGCATATTTGCCTTCATTGCTCAGATCTTTGAATATAGGAGTTGGGACGTTATGTTGAGGTTGTACAGGATGTTGATGAGGCCTCTTCTGGAATACTGTGCCCAGTTCTGGTTGTGCTGTTATAGGAAGGATATTATTAAATCGGAGCAGGTTCAAAAGAGATTTACCAGGATGATGGGAATGAAGGGATTGAATTATAAGCAGAGTCTGGATAGGCTGGGTCCTTTTTCACTGGAGCACAGGAGGCCGAGGGGTGACCTTATTAGAGGTTTACAAAATCCTGAAGAGTTTTGGTAATGTGAATAGCAGGTGTCCTTTCCAGGAGGGGGTGTGATTCAAGGTTGGGGACATACCTTTTAACGTGAGAAAAGGAAGGCTTTAAAAAGAAGTTCCGGATTTTATTTTTTGATTTGGCACAGAGAGTGGTTCACATGTGGAATAAACTTGCAGAGAACGAGGTAGCTGTGAATATAATTACAATTTCAGGGTGGCACAGTGGCTCAACAGTTAGCACAGCTACTTCTCAGCGCCAGGGACACAGGCTCAATTCCTGTATTGGGTGACTGTCCATGTGGAGTTTGCATATTCTTCCCAATGGCAGCGTGGGTTCATCTAGGTGCTCCCGTCTCCTTCCACAATCCATAGATGTACAGGGTAGCTGAACTGGCCGTGCTCAACTGCCCATAGTGTTCAGGAATGATTGGGTTGAGTGAATTAGTCAGGGGTAATTGTAGAGCAAAAGGGTAGGGAAATGGGATTCTAATAGGAAAAGAAAAACATGTGGACCCGTATATCAATAGAGAATGCTAGGATGGACTTAGACCAAATGGAGGTAGATGCGATTAGTTCAGTTCGAATTTATGGTCGACACGGACTGGTTGGACCACAGACTCTGTGTCGGTGCTGTATAACTTTATGACTCATTACCTCTGTAAATCCTCTATGCTTGGAACTCTCCCTATCAGTGTCACCTCATCCAGCCTTACAAATCCTCCTCATCTCTATAATTCCTCTCCAGCCTCAAAACCCAAAAACCTCGATCACAAAGATCTCTATCTCTGTAACATTCTCCATCCTCACAAACCTTTCCAACTTGCATCTCCTCCAGCTTCATTATCCTCCCTATCTCTAATCCCTTCCAGTCTCTCAAAGCTCTGCTATATGTGCCTTTCTTTATTTCCAGTTTTCAGGATTCCCAATGTTTATTTCTCATTTGTTGATGGCCCTTTCCAATTCCTGCGCTGAGCTTCTGAATTTCCTCTTAAACCTCTGCGTCTCACTTTCCTCGCAAAAACATTGACCAATCTCGTGTCATCTATTCTAGAATCACATTTTCTGACCTGATGTCCAATTAAGCCGGTCATACTCCTGTAATAAACATCTCAGCGGTCGACAGAACAGAAAAAGTCTCTGGTGGCCCATCGGGTCTATGAGGAAGAAAACTACCACTGAACTATCCTCATCCATTTTCCAGTACTTGTGGAAAAGTGTCATCGATAATGGCATCGCAAGTGCACACTAAATACATTTCAAATGTTTTCGGGATTTGTCTCCCACCCTCACAGACAGTGAGGTTTAGTGCAACTGTTGCTCTATGATGACATCACCAACAGGAACACAGAGCAGCTGGGACTGTGCAAAGCAGAGGTCGCCCAAACATTGGGAAGATGGCAAGGTCCCTGAGAGGGGACAAAGGAGATTTACCAGGAGGTTTCAAGGAATGGGGGATTTTAGTTGCAGGGACATGGGTGTTGTTAATACATATCAAGAATATCCATCTACAATAGATGTACTCTCGTTCTCAACCTCTCCCCTTGACTGGGCTGTGGTAACCTTACGTTAAACCCACCACCAGACATCTCTCCCTAATGAGAGAGCAGCCCTATGGTCCAGTAGGACAATGCTGACTTTACCTTTTACACAGTGATGCCACTGTACCCCGGGGGGTGGAGAGAGGCGATGCTGAAGGTGGTGGATGGGACACCACTGAGGCACAGTGCTTTGTCGTGGAGGATGTTCACTTTCTTGAATATTGTTGAGGGCTGCACTGATGCAGGCAAGTGGGGAATGTTCTAACACGGTCCTGATGTGTGCCTTATATACAACAAACAGACCTTGGGGATTCAGGGGTTTGGGAAAACTGAGAATGTTCTCCTTGTAGCAAAGGCAATTGAGGGGAGCTGAGAGACAAGTGTTTACAAAACATACAGATAGGATGTTAAACCTTACACTCAGCAACTCATCATAAAAGGATTATTGAATACATATTGAAGATTTCAGGGAGATCTATTAACAGGATGGTTTGATTCAAAGGAGAATTTTTATGCAGAAAATGGAATTGAGCTGGAACAAGATACTCACACAGTGCAAATATCCAGGTCCTGATGAATGGAGTAATTCAGAGTTTGGCGTTACAATGATTGAGATTCCCATCTGAATATCCACCTGTAATATCCTGTAATGCAAGTTTATAAAATCTGTCACTGTCAGGTCAGGTTAGAAACTCACACCATCCCCTCCTCCTGTCCCAGGGTGACTGTACACATTACCCCTTGTGGAGACCAGCAGTCAGTTCAAGTGGAAATCTATGCTGGTTTCTATGGGTTTCCACCTTATGACTTCATGTGACTGAACAGAACTGATCTTTGATACACAGGTCGGAATGATCCAAGAGTCTGTGAGATGTGGAGTGCAGGATTTGCTTCATTTTCTTTCCTTCCGTGCTGCTGCTGTGCCTCATCAATAAGACATGGGGGGGTGAAAGACTCATGCAGCTTCAGGGGCAAGTTGTCTCCATCCTGACCAATGGGCAGCAAGCTCCTCCCAGTCACGCCAAAGAGTCCGAAAAAACAGCAACTCAGCATGCTTCCCACTGCCCGGTGCTCCCTGGAAACATATGGAAGAATGAGAGGGGAATCTCCTAGAAAATGCAAAAGAGTAAACTTCCAAAAGGATTATAAACTTTAGACAGGGATTGGTTGGAGAAGTAGACAACAATTTGGCAAATGGAGCATAACTTGGGATAATGTGAAGTTTTGGAGGAGATAATAAAAGAACGGAGGACTAATTAAATGGTGGAAACTGTTGAAATCTGCAACACAAAAGTGACCAGGTAGTAATTGTGCAGGAAACTCAGAAAGCTAGCAGACAGTTACAACAGATCATCAGGAAGGGAGATGAAACATTGTTCCTTGTTTCGAGGGATTTGCAGTGTAAGAGTTTGGAGTATAAACCTGAGAGCAACATTATAAAGTTGCGAGTGAGACGACATATGGAGTAATGAGAGAAGTTTTGGTCTCTTTATTTAAGGAAATACATCAGAGGCATTCAGAGAAGATTGACTGGGATGATCCCTGGTTTGCAGAGACTCTTTTAAGAAAAGGCTGAAGAAGTTGGGACTCGATTCACTGGATTTGGGGGAGAAGGAGAGGGGATCTTATTGAAACATATAGGCTTATTAAGGGGTATGACAGGGTAAATACTGAGAGGATGTGTCCCATCATGAGGGAACCTAGAACCAGACTCTGAGTCAGTTACAGAATCAAAGGTTCTGTTTTAGGTTTTTGAGGAGAAAGTGAGGTCTGCAGATGCTGGAGATCAGAGCTGAAGATGTGTTGCTGGAAAAGCACAGCAGGTCAGGCAACATCCAAAGAGCAGGACATTGGACATTTCGGGCATGAGAAGGGCTCATGCCCGAAACTTCAATTCTCCTGCTCTTTGGATGCTGCCTGACCTGCTGCGCTTCTGTTTTAGATTTGTCAACTTTAATTCAACACAGACATGGGTAAGGGGTTTCAGTAGCAATGAAGCTGGGGTGAGGTGGAGAAAAGCAACATTTTAGAGATTGGAATTCCTGGTGTTTGCGAATGTGTAGATGACTGATCAGAAGATCACCTTTAGGTCAGATATAACAGCAATATTGTGAAGAGTGTAGTTCTGCCTCAGGCATTTCCCAGTTAGAGGGAGGGGCTCAGCAGTAAGGGAAAGGAATTTGTAATAGCAACTGAAGGCAATGAGTTTAACCATTTCAGTGTTTCATTGGAGGAAATTGCAGCCAATCGAGTTGTGGGAGTGTGGTAAGCAGTTTGATGAATGAGTAACAGTGGAGTGATGGAGAGGGATGATGGGGAGAAATAGCTGGACATTGTCAGTGTATATGGGAACCCAATACGATGTCATCTCCTAGCAATATGTAGGTGAGATACAGGAGGGGACAAAGATATATCTTGGATATACACCACATATGAGGAATTCAGAAAGGAAAGGGAGAGTGGAGATGGAGCAGCATTTTCCAACAACCTAAAGGTCAAATACTAGTTCATTGCAGAATTGGAGAGAAGGACATAACCAGAAAAGACAGACAGAACAAGGAACAATATTTGTGAATTGGTGAGGGGGAGTGATGAGGAGGAGCCAAACTCCAAAACTGCTATTTCAACATCAGTGACATCACCCAACTCCACCCTAGTCTCAGCTCATTTACTGAAATACACATCCATCCTTGTGTTATCTCCAGACTTCGTTATCCAAACACACTCCTGGCCAGCCTCCCACATTCAACTTACATATAATTTCAAGAATATCTAAAACTCGACTGCCCAAATGCTCACTTGTACCAAAACTTGTTGATTCATCAAAAGGCTCCTATTTACAAGCAACAATTTAAAATTCTCTCCCTTGATGTAATTCCTGGCTGTGAACATCCCTGTCTCCCTGCATCACACAACCTGTGAGACCTCGACAACTCATTTTCATTCAGACTCCCAAAGATGCATTTATTCATTGTTTCACTGGTCTGGCTGTTTCGACAGTTGCCAAGGCAACACGGTCTGGAATTCGCTCCCTGACCCTCTTAGACCTGCTTTCCTTCTTTAAGGTAATCCTGAAAACCTGCTTATTTGGCAACACTTTTGATCACCTGACCTAATATCCCCATCTGTGGCCTGACGTCAGAAATTCTCAATTTTTGTGAAATTATAAAAATGATAAAAATACAAACTGTTGTTGATTTGCACACACATTGTCAACTCTTCACTGTCACTGAGTGAATAATCTGGAACATCTCTTACCCAAACACATTGTGGGAGCACATTCACCACACGAACTGCAGCTGTACAAGGAAGTCAAACATCACCCTCTCCACAGGCAATGGGGCTTTGGCATTGATCACTGGGATCTGTGGAGGGAGAAACACACAGTTGATATTTCAGGGAGTGCTAAATGCATTACAGGAAATGTAAATGTTGCAGAATTTGATAGTCAGAAGTGGAAGGAAAATGCACTCTTTCGTTCAAAAAAAGAATTATTCACTGGCAAAGATACTGTGGAAAAATTAGTCCGTTTAGACAGCAGCACGTTGTCAGGGATTGGGCAGCAGAGGAAAACTAACTTACAAAAGGTCTGTGAAAGTAACAGTAAAGCACTAAACACCACCAACACCCTGTGTCCAAAGACTTTAACTCCCCTTCCAGCTCCAAGGACATGCAGGTCCTGGGCCGCCTCCACCGCCAAATCCCAGGCATCTGATGCCTGGAGGAAGAATACCTCATCTTCAGTGTTCGGATCCTCCAACCACGTGGGATCAATGTGGATTTCACCAGTTTCCTCATTTCACCTTCCCCCACATTATCCCAGACCCAGCCTTTCAACTCAGCCCTGCCCTCCTGACCTGTCCTACATGTCCATCTTCCTACCCACCGATGGGCTGCTGCCTGACCTGCTGTGCGTTTCCAGCATCACACGCTTTGACACTGAAAACATCCTGACTCTGACACTGTAAATCCTGCCCTATCACACCCTGCCAGGGAAGGTTGTGCATGCGTCCCCCTGCAGCTTGCCCATCACAAAGTTGGCGGCCACACACATGTCCCGCGGATCACTGCCCCCAATAAAGATGGCAGCTCTCACTCACGTCACACACCATTTGAAGCATTTTTCCGGTTCCCACAAAAACGGGCCTGGGATTTTCAAATTTGTGTTTTCCGATGTGCACTAAGTTTGGAAAATGTCTCAGCCCATTCCATTAAACTTCCCTTCTCTTCCTGGTCAAGATGCCTTGCCTTAACCGTGCCCTGCACCTTCACGCATTTCCAATGCCTTGGTCACAATAACACTGTGGTGCCAGTGAAGCTTATCACGTGGTTGAGTATAGCTACGCCCCTCATAAACTCAGATTGGTCGGAGGACCAAACGGCACTGCCTGGTCCTCCAGCCCCGTCCCCATCATCTTATTGGTCCTGCGCTGAGATCAATCACCAGAGGCCCATTATGGGCTGGAGCATGCTCAGTGCTTCCTGCTTTTGCTGCTGTGCATCAGGTATAAGAGAGAGGGTTCATTCCTGTTTCTCCTGATGCCAGACAATAGCAACAGCTACCTGCATTGTGTAGAGCCTTTCACAGTGACAAATCTCCTAAAGTGCTTCACAAATGCTGATAAACGTTGATCAAAAAGAACTTTAAGATACAGCTTTGAGGAGTACAGAGGGTGTTTAGGAAGGATGTTGAGGAGGTTTATTTTTAAAAGATTAGATTACGTAGACAAACCGTCTAAAGAGCAACCCACCCAGACCTATTCCCCTACATCTAACACTACGGGCAAGTTAGCATGGCCAATTCCCCCTACCCCTACATTTTCCTGTGGGAGGAAACCCACGCAGACAGTTGCCTGAAGTGGGAATAGATGCCGGGTCTCTGGACTGTGAGGCAGCAGTGCTAACCACTGTGCCACCGTGCCGCCCATCTGCAATTTCCCTCTGGTTTGATCAACAATGCCCTCCAACACATACCCTTCACTTCCCGCACCTCCGCCTTTATCCCACCCCTTCAAGCTCAATCATAATATAACCATGCGGTCTTCACCTTCCCCCTCACTAATCTCCATATACAATGCATTAACCTCTGTTATTTCTGCTACCTAAAGTCAGATCCTACCACGGACATACTTCCCTCCCCACCCCCATCGCGTTCCAGAGACCATTCCCTCTGTGACTCCCTTGTTAGGACCACACCCTCACACCAACGCACGCTCCACACCTTTGACCCTCCCTTGCAGCCACGGAGATGTAACTCATGCGGCCACACCTCCCTCTGTCCAAGACCCCAAAAGAATCTTTTCACATCAGATAGAGATTTGCCTGCACATCCCAACACCTCATGTACTGCATCTGAACACTATGGGAAATTTAACATGGTTCATCCAACTAATCTACGCATCTTCGAACTGTGGGAGCAAACTGGAACAGCCGAAGGAAACCCTCACAGACACTGGGGAGAATGTGCCACCTTGAACACAGGCAGTCGCCCGAGGCTGGAATCAAACCCAGGTCCCTGGTGCTGAGGAAGCAGCACTAACAACTGAGCCATGATACTGTGGTATCTTTGGTGCTGATGTGCTGCCCCACTGATACCTCAGTCACTCACCCTGCCTCATTTCCTAAGAGGCAGTGATGACGGAGTGAAATTATCGCTAGATAGTTAATCCAGAGACCCAGATAACGTTCTGGGGACCTGGGTTTGAATCCCATCACGGCAGATGGTGGAACGTGAATTCAATAAATACCTGGAAAATATAATCTAGTGACGACAAGGAATCCATTGTCAATTGTTGGAAAAACCCATCTCGTTCACTCATGACTTCTGGGAAGGAAAATGCCTTCCTTACCTGGTCTGGTCTGCGTGGTACTCCGGACCTATAGCAACGTGGTTGACTCTTAACTGCCCTCTGGGTAAACGCAGCAATAAATGCTGGCCGAGCCAGTGACAGCCTCATCCTGTGAATGAATAAAGAAAACAGGTCAGGTTTTGTTCCTTCTCTAGTAGGTACATCCTACAAACTGAATCTGAAATGTTCTCGTACACACTGAACAAATATGTTTCCATCCAAGCCCTTAACACTACAGCACTCCGAGGCCATGTTGGTAAAGTTAAAAACACTTATCGTTGCAAATATATAATTCTTACAGCTAACAGATCTCCTGGTAAAATTGTGTCTCAATTCCCCTCTGACTATCGGGAGAAAGTCTATAATACAATCCCAGTAAGATGACCATTCCTTTCTTATTTCTCAGTACCACCCAAGAAACTTGCCTGGATGTACTCCCAGAAATATCCTCCCGAAGCCCAGACATAATGTTATCCCTAATCAAAGACGCCACTCCCCCTGCTCTGTTTCTCTCTTTCTATCCCTGCTTTAGCATCTATACCCTGGGACATTAAGCTGCTAGTCTTATCCATCCCTGAGTGATACCTCTGTAATTACATCCCAGTCCCATGTTCGAAACCATACCTGAGCCCATCTGCCTGACCTGCAAGGCCTCCTGCACTGAAATAAATGCAGTGGAACCGATCCGTCCCATCTCATTCTGTGGCTTGCTCTTGCCTGCCTTGACAGTCTGACCGGTGAACAGTACCAGCCTCAGACTCACCTCTTTTCTCACTATCTCTTTAGGATTGCCCCGACTCCCTCACTGGTTTAATGCCTCCTGAGTGGCACTAGCAAATCTCCCTGCTCGTCAGTAGCCCATGCTTTCCTCTTCCTATGCCATTGGTACCAATGTACAATGTCCTCCCACTGGTTATTCTCCCTTTTGAGAATATTCTGCTCCCTCTGAGAGACATGCTTGATATTGGCACCTGCGAGGCACCAACCCATTCGGATCTCTCACTGTCAGCTACCGAAACGGCAGGCTGTGCCCCTGACTAGACAGTCCTCTATCACCATCGATCGTGTGGAACTGGATATACCTCACATTATGTTAGAAGCCAGTCTCAGTACCAGTAACTTGACTGTCAGTGCTACATTCCCCTGAAAGTCTATTATCATCTACACTTTCCAAAACAGTATACTTGTCTGAGATGGGGATAGCCACAGGAGACTCCTGCAGTACCTACCTACCCCTCCTAACATTTCTGGAGGTAACCCATCTACCTGACTGTATCTGCAGTAGGAGAAAGTGAGGACAGCAGATGCTGGAGATCAGAGCTGAAAATGTGTTGCTGGAAAAGCACAGCAGGTCAGGCAGCATCCACAGAACTCATCTCTGCATACCTCGACACGGTCCTGTCCTTCATCAAAAAGGACTCAAAGCCCCCTCCGCTTCTTCGTTTCCCGCCATACTAAACAGTACCCTTCCACTGACGCCCTAATTCGACTGACTGAAATGGTCCTCACCCTGAACAACTTCTCTTTCTAATCCTCCCACTTCCTCCCAACCAAAGGAGTAGCCATGGGCACCCGCATGGGCCCCAGCTATGCCTGCCTCTTTGTAGGATATGTGGAACACCCCATCTTCCACAGCTACACAGGCACCAAACCCCACCTTTTCCTCCGCTACATCGATGACTGTATCAGCGCTGCCTCGTGCACCCACAAGGAGGTTGCACAGTTCTTCCACTTTACTCATACCTTCCATCCCGACCTCAAATTTACCTGGACCGTCTCAGATTCCTCCCTCCCCTTCCTAGATCTTTCCATTTCTATCTCGGACGACCGAATCAACATGGACATTTACTACAAACCGACCGACTCCCACAGCTACCTAGACTACAACTCCTCACTCTGCCCCCTGTAAAAACGCCATCCCATACTCCCAATTCCTTCGTATCCATTGCATCTGCTCCCAGGTGGACCAGTTCCAATACCGTACAACCTAAATGGCCTCCTTCTTCAAAGACCGCAATTTCCCCCAGACGTGATCGACGATGCCATCCACCATATCTCCTCCACTTCCCGCTCCTCCGCTCTTGAGCCCGCCCCTCCAATCGCAACCAGGACAGAACCCCACTGGTCCTCACCTACCACCCCACCAACCTCCACATACATCGTATCATCTGTCGTCATTTCCGCCACTTCCAAACGGACCCCACCACCAGAGATATATTTTCCTCCCGTTCCCTATCAGTGTTCCGAAAAGACCACTCCCTCAGTGACTCCCTCGTCAGGTCCACACCCCCCACCAATCCAACCTTCACTCCCGGCACCTTTCCCTGCAACTGCAAGAAATGCAAA
The DNA here is from genome assembly GCF_020745735.1 of Hemiscyllium ocellatum. NCBI lineage: Eukaryota > Metazoa > Chordata > Chondrichthyes > Orectolobiformes > Hemiscylliidae > Hemiscyllium > Hemiscyllium ocellatum. The sequence continues at coordinate 478,779 of NC_083405.1, forward strand.
ACTTGTGCCCACACCTCCCCCCTTGCTTCCCTCCAAAGCCCCACGGGATCCTTCCATATCTGCCACAAATTCACCTGCACCTCCACACACATCTTTTACTATATCCGCTGCACCCGATGTGGTCTGCTCTATATTGGGGAGACAGGCCGCCTACTTGTGGAATGTTTCAGGGAACACCTCTGGGACACCCGGACAAACCAAACCAACCACTCCGTGGCTCAAAACTTCAACTCCCCCTCCCACTCCACCAAGGACATGCAGGTCCTTGGACTCCTCCATCGCCAGACCATGGCAATACGACGGCTGAAGGAAGAGCGCCTCATCTTCCGCCTAGGAACCCTCCAACCACAATGGATGAACCTAGATTTTTCCAGTTTCCTAATTTCCCCTCCCCACCCACCTTGTCTCAGTCAAATCCCTCGAACTCAGCACCATCTTCCTAACTACAGTCTTCTTCCTGACCTCTCCGCTCCCACACCCACTCCGGCCTATCACCCTCACCTTATCCTCCTTCCAACTAGTGTATTTCCAGCGCTCCTCCCCAAGCCCTTTGTCCCTACCTTTTATCTTAGCCTGCTGGACACACTTTCCTCATTCCTGAAGAAGGGCTCATGCCCGAAACGACGATTCTCCTTCTTCCTGTATCTGCAGTATCCTGCTATCCTGAGACTGCCACCTATCACATTCTCCGACTCCTGTCAATTCCTCACTGCCTTTAATCACTCCTCCACCAATCCATGTGATCCAATAGGATTTGCAATCACATTTCCTGCAGACATAATCATCAGGATCATTGAAACACTCCCTAATCTCCCACATCCGACAGGAACAGCACGCCACTCAACAAGGCCATCTCTCCGCCTTAACAATCTACAGACCAAGACAAAGGCACAGTCTTCCTGCTCGAAAAATACTGCCCGAGAATAACTTAATGTTTCAGTTTTATATCTTAAACATTTAATCAAGTGACCCTAAGACATTAAAAAGAAATCCTCACCTGACTCACGATTGTAGATTTAATAAAATAAAACCGACTAAGATTGACATTTGAAGAGACAGCAACTCACTGAGCTGATCCCTGGCTCTCAGTACTTCCAAGGGTGAGGTCTCTCTGAGGACAGCTGTGAAATATCACTGTTTCTCTTCTCTGCCCACTCCATTTCCAGAGAGGTTTTTAAACCTCACAGCCAGTCAGCTCAGAGAGGTCACTGCTTGGTTTTATTCACTGGGGGTTACCTTTGCTGCTCGGACCAGTATTTATTGGCCACCTTTACTTGTCTTGGACAAGTGGTGGTGAACCACATCCCTGAAATGCTGCAGTCCACGTACACCACAGTGATGTTTGGACAACAGTCCCCCTCTGGCCCCACAACCCTCCCCGTCTCTGTAATCCCCCTCCGGCTTCACAAATTACATGTCCGTGGCATAAGATTATTATTTAGATTCATTTTTGTTTAATAACCCCCCCCCGCCAAAAAAGTTCTGTTGATTGACCTTTTGGAGAGGCTGACACATGGACGTTGCAGTATTTTATCTCAAATTGTACATGTAGAATGATCGAACTTTCTTTTAAACATTGCTTAAAAGGGAGGCAATGGCTTAATGGTATTCCTGCCAGATGAGTGATATGTGCAATGTTCCGAGGATGAGGGTTTGAATCCCAACATGGCTGATGGCGGCATCGGAATCCAATACAATCTAGAATGAAAAGGCGAATGATGTCCATGAAACTATTGTCCATTGTTAGAAAACCCATCTGGTTCACTCATGTCCTATAGGGAAGGAAACTGTCATCCTCACCTGGTCTGGCCTACATGCGACTTCAGACCCACAGCAATGTGGTTAACTCTCAACTGCCCTCAGGAAAGCTACTTTAAAAACTGTTAACAAATACTCCGCAGGTATCACTTAAAAACTGGCTGTTCCACTTGGGAACATGTGAATTTTCAGAACAGCCTGAACTAAAACTGAGTTTTAGTTTCACCTTCTCCGTGTCTCGCATCAGTCTCTTTACACCCAAGTCAAAAACACTCTCATTGAGCCAAGTATCCCTCACAGTGCAGCCCTGTCATTTTCATTGCCTGCTCACACCTACACTGCCCTCAGCCTCCTGTACTGTTCCAATGCATCTCAATAGGAGCTCAGGGACAGCACCTCATCTTTCAATTCAGCCCTTTGTAACCCCAGAGTCAAGATGGACCTCAGCAGTTTCTGGATGAAGAGTCAGAATCGGGAACATTCCACCTGAAAAAGGTACTGGAATTTGAGTCCAAAATGATATTAATGGGAATTTTGCAGGTAATTGAAAACATGAAGTTTACAGGTTAACACCATGAAGTGGGTGGCTGGGTCTAAATCTGAGAGTTCTTACAAAGAGACGACGTGTAATTTGGATAAATCTGTGCTCCGTCTCAGGCCAATACCTCCTTCCTCAGCTGCAGGGCCCAGAACAGAGCACATACCCAAAGGGTAATACAACCACGAATTTGTACATCTTTCTGCTTAACAAAAATATTGAAGATATTTTCCCACAAACAGAACAGACAAACTTTTCTCCTTCCACAGTTAAATGCCAATGATATTCAGATCCTGATGACTCCATTGACTGTAAAAACTTGCTTTTGAGATCCCAGCCTCAATTATTCTGATTTAATATCCTATGAAATGAATTCACAAAACAAAACTCACAGTCAGTACAGGAAGAATATAAAAATATACTTTTTTTCTTGGTACGTGCTTGATGTGTAAATGTCTCTCTTCAAATCGGACCCCACCCATCCTAGGAAGGGGACATGTCCATGCGCCTCACTGTACCTTGCTCTGAATAAAGATGGCGGCTATATCCCAGGACCTATCACCGCTTGAGGTTCGCAGCCACTTTCCCATCTGCTGCAAACGCGGGATTAAGAGTTTCTAATTGAGACTAACGACGCGCACAGAGTGTAATTATAACTTCCTAGTCTAAGGTGACTCATTATCTCCCTGTCTCAAAAGGCCACTCTCCCCTTCCCTGTTTGCGTCTCCTACATTCACCAACGGCCGAGTCACGTGGCACTGCATCGACAAAGTTACTGGTGACGTGTCATCCCACTGGCCACGCCCCTCATTAACTCCCATTGTTTGGATAGCCATCTGTACCACTTGGTCCACCAGTCCCACCATTTTTTCCTATTGGTCCGAAGCTGCCATCAATCAGCTGGACCCCATTGTGAGGTCAGTGGTGGGATCCTCCCCCAGTCTGAATCAAACCTGGAAGGTGGATGGATGGTGTCAATCAGGAACAACAAGCAGGAGGTGCTGGGAAAGCTCAGCAGGTCTGGCAGCATCTGGGAACAGAAATCTGTCCAGTGGCCCTTCCTCAAAACCGATGGGAGCTGGGAAAATTAGTATCCTGACAGTGTGGAAACAGGCCATTTGGCCCAAAAAGTCCACAGTTTCGGTCTGAAGGGTATCCCACCCAGACCCATTCCCCTATCCTACCCTATTACTGTTTTTTCTCCTGACTAATGCACCTAACCTACACATCCCTGAACATTATGGGAAATTTATCTTGGCCAATTCAACTAACCTGAAGATCTTTGTACTGCAGGAGATAGGGGTTAAAGAGTAAATAATGGGCAGGGACAGAAACCAAAGAGAGACCAGAAAGATAGTGCATAGCTGTTAATGGAGGGGACAGGAACCTGTGTCTGGCAGCATCTCAGTGGAGGTGGTGGAAATGGCAGCTGATGATCTACGTTCTGCTGCAAAAACAGACCCCGAGCTTCCAGCTGCCTGCCACTTAAACACACGAACCTCTTCCCTGGCCAACATCTCTGTCTCATGATGACTGCAGTGTTCCAGTGAAGCCAGAACATACCAAATAGCACTATATTTCAAGGACTGCAATTTCCCCTCCCATGTCGTCAATACCATCCACTATATCCCCTCCACTTCCTGCACCTCTGCCTTTGAAAAACCCATACCTCCAACTGCAACAAGGATAGAACACACACCCCCGCCACCAAATCCTTACCTTCCATCCAGACACAACACATCATCCTCTGCCATTTCCACCCCCTACAATCAGACCGCACCACCAGATTCTAAAGGGGTTTGACAAAATAAATGCTGATGTGTCTGAGGGTAAATACTGAGCAGGGAGTCTGAAACCAGATTCTGAGTCAGTCACAGAATCAAAGGTTCTGTTTCGGATTCGTCAAGTTTAAGGCAACACAGACATGGGTAAGGGGTTTCAGTAGTGATGGAGCTGGGGTGAGGAGGAGACAGGCAACGTTTAAGAGATTGGAATTCCTGGTGTTTGGGATTGTGTAGATGTCTGATCAGAAGGTCAGCTTCGCGTCAGATATAACTGCAATATTGTGAACAGTGTAGTTCTGCTGCATAGTTTCCAGTGAGAGGGAGAGGCTCAGTAGTATGGGGAAGGAATTTGTAAGGCAACGGGTTTAACCATTACAATGTTTCATTGGAGGAAGCTGCACCTAATCGAGTAGTGGGAATGTGGTAAGCAGTTTGATAACTGAGTAACAGTGGAGTAATGGAGAGGGATGATGGGGAGGGAGAGCTGGGCATCGTCAGTGTACATGTGAAACCCAACATGGTGCTTTTGCACAATGTCACCTCCTGGCAGTATGTACGTGAGATACAGAAGGGACCAAGGACACCAAAGTCAAGGAATGCATAAAGGAAAGGGAGAGTGGAGATGGAGGAGGGTTTTGGGAGAGAAGGACATAACCAGAAAATACAGAGCAAGTACAATATCTGTGAACTGGTGAGGGGGACTGATGAGGAGGAGGAGGAGGAAAGAGAGTTGGAAAGTGTATGGTTTAGTGAGATTACGGTAAAGGGTCAAGGTGAGCTGTGATAAGGCTTGACATGTGATCGGTGAAAGATGCAAGTTTAGGACAAAAACCGGGAACACCATGTGAGGCAGTTTGGCTCAGTGGGCTAGTGGGAGGGCAGCATCAGATCGGATTATCTCAGTCTTAGTGACAGAGAAACTCCATGTGCTCCAAACTCTTGCTTTTGGGGAGAAGGATGGTGGAGACAGAATGATGGACAGTGTTTCAAAAAGAAACAAAACCTGGGTAAGTGATATTTAAAGTGAGTGAACAAACCTAATGTATTTAAATTTTATCCAAAATATTAAAACAAATGACAGAAGTCCTGGTTCGAATCCAATCTTTTCAGATGGTGGAATCTGAATTCAAGAAAAAAATAACTGGAATTAGGAATCTCCTGATCTTCATGGAACCATTGTCAATGGCGAAAAAAATCCTGCCAACCTGCCAGTGGCCCAGCCAGCTACTCACTGTATTAATCACTGCAAAGTCTCAACAAAGGAATGAAACTGGATGGACCACTCGGCATCTAACAGGGCACCAGAAAATACAACCACAGAATCAGCCCACTCGATGGTGCAATGTCCTCTGGACTAACATCTGGAGTTTGGTGTCAAAAATGTGCGGCGCTCTCTCATAGACCAATCAAGGAACAGCCTGAAACACTCATACTCATGAAATCAACCCACACAGACAATGACCAGATACCACCATCACCATCCCAAGATATTGAGATTGTGGTGATGGAAAATCACACCAGGTCAGGCAGCATCCGAGGAGAAGGAGAATTGACGCTTCGAGCCTAAGCCCTTCATCAACCTGACCTGCTGTGCTTTTCCATCACCAGACTCTTGACTCTGATCTCCAGCATCTGCAGTCTTCACTTTCTCCTGAAATCTTTGAATATGTCTGGTCCCAACAGCAGGACAGACCAGGCAGAGGTGGTGGCACAGACAGGGAGGATTTGACCTCGGAGTACTCAGCATTGACTCCGGACATCAGAAAATCTCATGGCTCCTGCTGATTACCATGTCCCATCCTCCCTTGGCTGATGAATCACTTCTCCTTCATGTTGAACAACATTTGGAGGAAGCACTGAGGAAGTAAAATTGTGTCAAACATACTCTGGGTACAGGATTTCAATGTCCACAATCGAGAATAGCTCTGCAACAGAATTACTGACTGAGCTGGCCAGATCCTGAAGGACATAGCTGTTCATCTGAGTCTGCAGTGGGTGGTGAGGGAACCAAGAGGGAAAAACATACTTGATCTCATTGTTATGGATTGACCCGCTGCAGATACATCTGTCCATGACAGTATCGGTAAGAGCGACCATCACACATTCTTTTAGGAGACACATGTCTTGGCTTAAAGTTGCGAAAAAACCCCACTGTGTTGAGTGACACTATCACTGTTCTAAATGGCACAAACTTTGAAGAGATGTAGGATCTCAAACTGGATTTCTCTGAGGCACTGTGGGACATCAAAAGCAGCAGAACTGCACTCCAGCACAATCTGTAATCGCATGGGTTTGTAAATCCCACTCTCATTCATCACAATGGACAGTAGATGAGGTCATGCCAAGAGCAGCACTAGGCATACATAAAAATGAAGTGCCAACCTTGTGAAGCTACCAAACAGGACCATCTGCAATTCAAACAGCATCAGCAGCAAGCAACAGAGCTAAACAATCCCACAACCAATGGAACAGATTGGAGTTCTGCAGTTCTGCCACTCCCAGTTGTGAACGGTGATGGACAATTAAACAATACACTGGAGGAAGCATCACAGATATCCCCACCCTTACTGATGGAGGGGCCTCACACATCCATGCACCAGATAAGATGACAGCATTTGCAGCAATCTGCAGCCAGAAGTGCAAAGTGGGATGATCCATCTTAGCCTTCTATGCCAGTCTGTATCACGTGAAGTCCACCGACAGCGCGGGCTCCCAGTCGTTCCTATCCTCTATCACGGAGGTGTTAGACGACAGAACACGCGAGAGGCTGGACCAGCCGTTATTTCTGGATGAGCTGACCAAGGCCCTCGAGTCCTTTGAAAAGTATAAAACTCCCGGAAGCGACGGCTTACCGGTCGAGCTCTATTCCACTCTGTGGGACTCGATTGGCCAGGGCCTGCTGGAGGTGTATGTCAGTATGCTTCGGGCAGGTCCCATGAGTGAATCCATGAGGAAGGGCATCATCACCCTCATCTACAAGCGGAAGGGGGAGAGGGAGGAACTCAAAAATTGGAGACCAATCTCACTGTTGAATGCGGATTACAAAATTTTGTCAAAAGTAATCGCCAACGGGGTCAGGTCTGCTCTGGGGTCAGTGATTCACCCTGACCAAACCTGGGCTGTACCGGGCAGGAAGATCGCCGAGAGTCTCGCACTCCTCAGAGATACGATCTCCTACGTGCAGGACAGAGGGTTGGACGCCCGCCTGATCAGCCTGGACCAGGAGAAAGCCTTTGACAGGATATCACACAGGTATATGAGAGATGTTCTCTCCAAAATGGGCATTGGGGAGGGAATCTGCAATTGGATCAGACTGCAATACACCAACACTGTCAGTTCATTCTCAATCAATGGGTGGGAATCAGATAGCTTCCCAGTCAGATCTGGAGTCAGGCAGGGCTGCCCTCTCTCTCCTGCCTTGTTTGTGTGCTGCATAGAGCCATTTGCCGAGTCTATCAGGAAGGATGCGAGCCTGAGAGGAGTGACTATTCATGGCAGTGGAGGCCTGCAGGTTAAGGCCTCCCTGTACATGGATGATGTCGCCGTTTTCTACTTGGATCCGCTGTCCGTGTGCAGACTCATGTGCATACGTGACCAGTTCGAATGGGCCTCGGGGGCCAAGGTAAACTGAGGCAAGAGCGAGGCCATGCTCTTCGGGAACTGTGCCGACCAATCCTCAATCCCTTTCACCGTCAGTACCGACCACCTGAAGGTGCTGGGTATTTGGATCGGGGGGGGGGGGGGTGGGAGAGCTGGGGCGTGCGCCAAGTGTTGGGAGGAGTGTATCAGCAAAGTGAGGCAGAAACTGGGCAGATGGAAGCTACGGTCGCTATCCATCGCGGGAAAAAATCTGGTCATCAGGTGTGAGGCACTGTCATCGCTATTATACATGGCACAGGTCTGACCTATTCCCAGAACCTGTGCCGCTGTGGTCACCTGGGCCATCTTCCAGTTTATATGGACCGGGTCCGAAGGGACTCGCTGTACAAAGATCTGTGCAACGGGGGAAAGAATAAACCCAATGGCACCCTCACCCTGATGGCCACCTTTGTGTGTGGCTGCATCAAGCTGTGCGTGGATCCCCGGTACACAAACACCAAGTGTCACTACGTACTGAGGTTCTACCTGTCCCCGGTGTTGCGAAGGATGGGCCTGGCCTCGCTGCCGTGGAATGCTCCGAGTAGTTGGACCGTTCCGTATCACATGTCATTCGTGGAGAAGTTTATGAAGAAGAACACCTTTGACCACATGTCCATCAGGAAGTGGTCAGCACGTAGTGTCCTTGAGATCCTTCGGGAAAAGGAGAAGGCGGATCCTGTCGAGCAGTTCCCTGATCAGACTGTCAAAGCCATTTTGCAGAATGCCTCATCGCCAGAACTTTCCAACAAGCACCAAGACATGGCTTGACTGGTGGTGAGAAGGGCTCTGCCTGTGAGATCCTTTATGCACGCCCGGACTCTCAGCCGCACCGCACGCTGCCCTCGAAGCGGCTGCGGGGGGCGGGGGGGGTCGAGGCTGTCACACACCTCCTTCTGGAAAGTGGCCACGCAGAAGTCTGGAGAGGAATGCAGTTGTGTTTGTCGAGGTTCATTCTGAGCAGCGCCGTGACGCGGAACTCCATGCTCTACGGCCTGTTCCCCAGGACGCACACCCAGACGAACATCAACTGCTCCTGCAGGATCATCAACTCGGTGAAGGACGCTCTTTGGGCAGTCAGAAACCTGTTGATCTTCCAGCTGAAGGAGTTGACCCCGACTGAGTGTTGCAGACTGGCACATTCCAAGGTCCAGGATGACGTGTGGAGGGATGCGCTAAAGCTTGGGGCAGCTGCCGTCAAGGCGCGGTGGGGAAAGACCACCGTGTAACATCTGCCTGCCTAAAGAAGAACAGGGGGCCCATGCAGTCATTTGGGCTCTGCTGACGCCTCAGCTAAATATATGGACATATGATTGAAAAATATATAGACCTGTATATAAAAATGATAAATTTTGATCTCTGTTTGTAAATGTTTACATATGTATGGCATGACCAACTGAACAGACCATCAAATTATTTTATGAAAAAGTATATTTTTGAAATAAACCTTCTCCAGTGGTTTCTAACATCACAGATGTGAGTTTTAAGCCAGTTCGGTTGAGTTTGAATAACATCAAGAAATGGTTAAGTAGTGCAAAGGCTATGGGCTCTGCCAACATTCTGGCAATAATACCGATAGCTTGTGCTCCAGAACTTGCCACCCACCAAGCCACGTACCGCTCCAGCTCAGGTATCTACCAACAATGTGAAACATTGCCCAGGGATGTTCAGCACAAAAACACAGGGTAATCCAACCCAGACAATTTCTACCTGTCAGTCCACACTCGATCAGCAGTAAAGTGATGGAAGTCGAGGGCTATCAAGCAGCAGCTGCTCAGCAACAGCCAGCTGAGCGACACTCATTTTAAGCTCCACCAGGGCCTCTCAGCTCCCGATTGTGGTACTGCCCTGATTCACAACCTGAAAACCAACTGAATCCCAGAGATGAGGTGAGGGTGACAGCCCAGTCCCAGTCCCACTCCAAGACCACTAATTCTAGCTGACTCCACCCTTGTCTCAGCTCATACACTGTCATCCATCTTGTGTTATCTCCAGACTTCATTATCCAAACACACTCCTGGCCAGCTTCCCACATTCAACCTCTCTGTAATCTCAAGAAAAACGAAATCTTTGCTGCCCAAGTACTCCCTCGTACCAAAACTTATGGATCCATCAAAAGGCTGCTATTCATTATCAACAACATAGAGCTACAGCGATGTACAGCATGGAAACAGACCCTTGAATCCAACCCGTCCAGCCGACCAGGTATCCCAACCCAATCTAGTCTCAGCTGCCAGCATCCGACCCACATCGCTTACTTTAAAATTCACACTCTTGATTTAATTCCTGGTTGTGATTATCCCTAGCTCGCTGCATCTCACACCCTTTGAGACATCGGCAACCCATTCTGTTCAAGACTCCCAATGATCTGTTAATTCATTACTTCACCTGTGAGGCTGCTTTCACAGTTGCCAAAGCAACAAGGTCTGAAATTCGCAGCTAAAACCTCATAGGTCTGCTTTCCTCCTTTAAGACATTCCTCAAAATCTGCTTCTTTGGCAATGGTTTTGATCACCTGACCTAACATCATCCTTCTCTGGCCTTATGTCTTAAGTTCCCTATAATATTTTTGTGAAATTATAAGCAGGATAATAAAACGACAAACTGTTCTTAATTGGGACATTATCTTCAAATCATCACTGTTGCTGTAATGAATACTCTGTAATGTCTCTTACCCAACCACATTGTGGGAGAACCTTCACCACACAAACTGCAGCTGTACAAGAAAGTCAAACATCACCCTCTCCACAGGCAACAGGGCTTTGGCATTAATCACTGGGATCTGGGGAAGGAGAAACACAGTTGATGTTTCAGGGAGTGCAAATAGGATTACAGGGAATGAACATTGTGCAGAATTTGATAGTCAGAAATGGAAGGATAATACACTTGCTTATTGGAAAAAATAATTATTGACTGTAAAAGATTTTCCAGAAAAAAATAATAAGCAGCACATGGTCAGGGGCTGGGCAGCAGTGAAAAATTAACTTACAAAAATGTCTAGAAAAGTAATAGTAAAATACTAAACAGACCAAAAGTACACCCATTGTTTGAGACGGAGGAAACTAGATATTGACACAGTGGTCATGAGGGAACCCAGAGGTGAATCAACAGTATAAGCTGTTTTGATCCCACAGTCATAGAGATGTATAGCACCGACACAGATCCTTTGGTCTAACGCATCCATGCCAACCGGGTATCCGAACCTAATCTATTCCCATTTGCCAGCACTTGGCCCATATCTCTGGAAATGCTTCCTAATCATATCATGTGTAAATTTAGATGCCTTTAACATGTTTTAATTGTACTAGCCTCCACCACTTCCTCTGGCAGCTCATTCCATCCACTACAAGAAAGAGTTGTCCTTTAGGCCCCTTTGAAATTTTATCCGTTCACCCTAAAGCAATACCCTTTACTTCTGGACACCACCACTCCAGGGAAAACACCTTGTTGATGTACTCTATTGATGCCCCCCATGATAGTATAAACCTCCATAACATCACCGCTCAGCCGATGGCACTCAAGGGAAAACAGCCCCAGCCTTTTATGCCTCACCCTGTAGCTCAAATCCTCCAACCCTAACAACATCCTTGTAAGTCTTTTTTGAAAAGTTTCAAGTTTCACAGCATCCTTCTGATAGAAGGCAGGCCAGAATTACACGGAATATTCCAAAAGTGGCCTAAGGAATGTCCTGTACAGCAACATGACCTCCCTCACCCTATACTCAATGCTCAAACCAATAAAAGAAAATATACTGAACACCTTCTTCATCATCCTATCTACCTGAAACTTGACTGGTAAGGACTATGAACCTGCAGTCCAAGGTCACGTTGTTCCACAAACTTCTCCATGACCTTGCCATTCAGTGTACAAGTCCTGCCCTGATTTGCTTTTCCAAAATGCAGCACCTCACATTTATTTAAATTATACCCCATCTGATCAATATCTCATTGTAATCTGAGGTAACCTTCTTCATTATCCACAACACCTCCAATTTTCTATGACCTGCAAACTCATTTACAATACCAAATCATTTAAATGAAAGACGAAACAAATCCAGAAACAAAAATCCATTTCTCGGAGTTTGAATGTGCTCTGTGTAAATCCTACCAATGACTCTGTACCAGAGAAAGGCTGCACATGCGCCTGGCTGTGCCTTGCCCCCTACAAAGCTGGCAGCTCCGCACGTGTCAGGTGAATTCTTGTCCCGAATAAAGATGGCGGCGCGCACTCATGCCTGCCGCCACACTGAGGCAATTGCCCGTTTTCTGAAAACATGAGACTGGGACGTTCACATTCGTGTTTTCCGATGTGCACAGGCGACTGACTGTGTGGAGTTTGCACGTTCTCCCCGTGTCTGCGTGGGTTTCCTCCGGGTGCTCCGGTTTCCTCCCACAGTCCAAAGATGTGCGGGTCAGGTGAATTGGCCATGCTAAAATTGCCCGTAGTGTTAGGTAAGGGGTAATGTAGGGGTATGGGTGGGTTTCGCTTCGGCGGGTCGGTGTGGACTTGTTGGGCCGAAGGGCCTGTTTCCACACTGTAAGTCTAATCTAAAAAAAAAACCTCTCCGCTCGGACAGAATCTCTCTCACCTCTTGTGGTTCCACAGACAGCCTTGATTTTTGCGGGTACCTATTCTCCGCCTGGTTACTTGTTTGTCCTTAGTGTATTTGTACAATCACTTTGGATTCTCCTTAAACTTATTTCCTAAAGCTATCTCATGTCCCCTTTTTGCCCGCCTGGTTTACCTCGAGTATACTCCTCCTGCTCCTATATTCCTCTAGAGATTCACACAAACACAGCTCTCTGTACCTGCCATATGTCTCCTTCATTTTCTTGACCAGGCCCTCAACTTCTTTTGACAGGCAGCATTCTCTACACCTACTACCTTTGGTCTTAACAGGAGCATACTGTCTATATACTCTCATTGTTGCAGGCCTATGGAGGCAATGGCAGATGAGGACAGAGAAGCAATCATTCCCAGTAAAGAGGTAGTGTTGGGAAAGATAACAGCCTAAAGGTTCATGGGTCTCCTGGCCGTGATGGATTGCATCCCAGGGACTCAAGGAGATGGGGGGGGGGGCGGGCGGAGGAGGGAGAATAACAAATAGACTCATGATAATTCACTAGAATTTGTTGGATTCTGGGATGGTTTTGACAGACTGGAAGCTGCAAATGTGGTGCCACTATTTTTCAAAAAGGATCCGTTAGCTTAACTTCTGTAGTGGAGAAAATGCTTGAATCTCTCAAGGAAGTGGTGGTGAAATTGTCTCATTTAGCAGACACAGCATGGATTCATGAAAGGCAAGTCTCGTTTAATGGATTTACTGGAATTATTTGAGGATACGACAAGTGCATTGGACAAGGCTGACTTGGTGGATGTGGTGTGCCTGGATTTCCAGAAGGTATTCGATAAGTTGCCACACAAAAGGCTGCAGTATAAGGCAAAGATGCCCAGCATTATGGGTAATGTATTATCATTGATGCAGGATCTGTTAACCAACAAAAAATAAAAAATGGGGATAAATGGGTGTTTGGATTAGTGTTGGCACTACAACTGTTTGCAATTTACACAAATGTTTTGGAGTTGAGGACCAAGTGTACGGTGTCAGGGTTCACATTTGATACAAAGATGAGGGAAAGCAATATCTGCAGAGGCCACTAAGTCTGCACAGGGATAGAGATAGGTTACATGAGTGGGTAAGGATCTGGCAGATGGAGTTCAATGTTGGGATATGTGAGGTCATCCATTTTGGTTGGACTAACAGCAAACTGGATGATGAAATGGTGAAAACATGCAGCAGGCTGCTGTGCAGAGGGAGCTGGGCATCCTTGTGTGTAAATCACAGGAAGTTGGTTTGCAGATGCTGCAGGAATTAAGGCAGTGAAGGGAATATTGTCCTTCATTGCGAGAGGGATGGTTATGCTGCAGCTGTACAGGGTGCTGGTGAGGCCACATCTGGAGGACTGTGTACAGGTTTGGTCCCCTTACATTAGCAAGGATGTACTGGCACTGGAGGGAGTACAGAGCTGGGTCAGAAGTTTGAGTTAGGAGTTGGGAGAGTTGGTGTATGTGGAGAGATTGAGAAAACTGGTTCGATAGTCATTGTAATTTCGAAGAATAGGAGGTTGGAGAGGAAACAATTAAATTATGAATGGAGTAGATTAGACAGAAGCAGGGAGGCTATTTCCACTGGGGGCGGGTGAAACTAGAGTACAACCTCAAAATAAGGGGGAGCAGATTTAGGACTGAGTTCAGGAGGAGCTTCTTCAGCTTAAAGGGTTTTGAATCTGTGGAATTCCCTGCTGAGTGCAGCATTTGACGTTATCAACTTGAATTCCTTTAACGCAAAATGTAGATTTGTGAACAGGAAAAGAATTAAGGGTTATGGTGAGAGAGCAGGAATGTGGAGCTGAGGCCATGAAACGATCAGCCCTGATCCTATTGAATGGCAGAGCAGGCTTGAGGGGCCAGATGAAAGTTCTTGCCTTGTGCCATCAAAATTGGTCTTTGTCCAATTCAGAACCCTAACTTTTAGATCTGGTATATTATTTTCTCTAACTATTTTAAAACTAGTAGAATTATCAGAGAATCCCAACATTGTGGAAGCAGGTCATTCAGCCCATCACATTCATACTGACCCTGAGAGCCTCCTAACCTCCCCCTGTAACACTGCATTTCCCAGGGACACCCAACCTACACATCCCTGAACATTATGGGCAATTCAGCCTGGACAATCCACCTAACCTGCACATCCCTGAATACTGTGGGCAATTCAGCCTGGATAGTCCATCCAACCTTTACATCTTTGGACTGTGGGAGGAAACCAGAGAACCCAGACAAAATGCATGCAGAAAACGCCAATAAGGTGATCATCCCTTTCTTATTTCCCAGTTCCACCTAAATAACTTCACTGGGCATACTCCCAGGAATATCCTCCTTAAGCAAAAACATAATGCTATCCTGAATCAAAGATGCCACTTCCCCTCCTCTCCTGTCCCCCTTTCTATTAGAACATAGAACATAGAAGGATACAGCGCAGTACAGGCCCTTCGGCCCTCGATGTTGCGCCGACCGAATCCTACCTAACCTACACTAGCCCAATAACTTCCAAATGCCTATCCAATGCCCGCTTAAATGACCATAAAGAAGGAGAGTTCACCACTGATACGGGCAGGGCATTCCATGAACTCACAACCCGCTGTGTGAAGAATCTACCCCTAACATCTGTCCTATACCTACCACCCCTTAATTTAAAGCTATGTCCCCTAGTAACACCTGACTCCATTAGCGGTAAAAGGTTCTTAGTATCTACCCTATCTAAACCCCTAATCATCTTATACACTTCTATCAGATCTCCCCTAAACCTTCTCTTCTCCAATGAGAACAGCCCCAAGTGCCTCAGCCTTTCCTCATAAGATTTTCCTACCATTCCAGGCAACATCCTGGTAAACCTCCTCTGCACTCGTTCTAAAGCTTCCACATCCTTCCTATAGTATGGCGACCAAAACTGCACACAATACTCCAGATGAGGCCTCACCAGAGTCTTATACAACTGCAACATGACCTCAGGACTCCGGAACTCAATTCCTCTGCCAATAAAGCCCAGTACACCATATGCCTTCCTCACAGCACTATTTACCTGGGTGGCAACTTTCAGAGATCTGTGTACATGGACACCAAGATCCCTCTGCTCATCCACACTACCAAGTAGCCTACCATTAGCCCAGTAATCCATCATCTTGTTATTCCTACCAAAGTGAACGACTTCGCACTTAGCTACATTGAATTCCATTTGCCACATTTCCGCCCAGCTCTGCAACTTATCTATATCCCGCTGTAACCTACCACTTCCTTCCTCACTATCCACAACTCCACCGACTTTTGTGTCATCCGCAAACTTGCTTACCCAGCTTTCAAGTCCTTCCTCTAGATCATTTATAAAGATAACAAAAAGCAATGGTCCCAAAACAGATCCTTGTGGTACACCACTATTCTTCCTATAGCATCTATAACCTGGAACATTAAGCAGCCAGTCATATCCATCCCGGAGTGATGCCTCTGTAATTGCTATATAATCCCAGTGCCATTTTCAAAACCATACCCTGAGCTCATCTGCCTTCCCTGTCAGGCCTCTTGCATTGAAGTAAACACATGCAACTGCTCAGTCCGACTTCATTCTGTGCCTTGCCCTTGCCTGCCTTGAGTTTTTGACTTCTGAACTGTACCAGTCTCAGACATACGTCTTTTCTCACTATCTTCTTGGGTTTACACCCACTCCCTCACTGGTTTAATGCCTCCCTGCCTAGATATTAGACACTTTCCAATTCAGGTACAATCCATCCTTCTTATGCAGGTCAACTCTACTCCACAGGAGATCACAATGATCCAAACAACGTGAATCCTTTTCCCCTGCCCCAGCTCCTTAGCCACTCATTGAGCACCTCCTCCTCCTCTGTAATATGGACATTTTTCAAGATGTCACCATTTATTTCCCCACATTCTATATCTCCCATGTACTTCTTCACAGTAAACACTGATGCAAAATACTTGTTTCCTATCTCGTCCATCACCTGTAACTCCACACAATGGCTGCCTTGCTGATCTTTGAGGGTCTCTATTTTTTCCCTAGTTAGCCTTTTTGTTCTTCATGTGTTTATAAAAGCCCTGCGGATTATCCTTAAACCTATTCGCCAAAGCTATCTCACATCCCTTTTTTGCCTCCTGATTTCCTTTTTAATTGTACTCCTATTGCCTTTATACTCGAAATTTTTTTGGATTGGAATAAATGCAAAATATAACATCCTGACAAAACAAAAGAGGGCAGGACTTAAACTCAATAAAAGTAGGGCCTTGAGTAGTGATATGGGAACAAAGAGACCGAGGGCTTCACGTCTTTGAAGTTTGTGTTACATGTAGACAGGGTGGTTAATAAGGTGCTTAGCACACTTACCTTCATTGTTCTGACCTTTGAGTACAGGAGTTGGGACGTTATGTTAAGGATGTACAGTACATTGAGGAGGCCTCCTCTGGAAATTCTGTCCAGTTCTGGATGTGCTGTTATAGGAAGGATATTATTAAATTGGCGCAGGTTCAGAAGAGATTTACCAACATGTTGCAATGAATGGAGGGATTGTGTTCTAAGGAGAGGCTGGATAGGCTGGGAATTTTTTCACTTGCGTGCACGAGGTTGAGGCGTGACCTTATTAGAGGTTTATAAAATCAGAAAGAGTGTAGATAAGGGGGATAGCCAGGGGAGAGGGGGATTCAAAACTCGGGTGCATTCATTTTGAGAAGAAATGAGAACGATTTGAGAAAAGACATTAGCGTTTTAAAAAAAAAAATACGTGTGGAATGAACTTCCAAAGGAAGTGGTAGCTGAGAACACAATTACGATATTTAAAAGACATTCAGATAAGTACATAAATAGGAAATACGTGGATGGATGTGGACCAAGCGGAGGCAGGTACAATTAGTTCAGTTTGGAATTATGGTCGGCATGGACTGGTTGGCCCACAGGTCCTGTTTCCTTGCTGTATAACATTATGACTCTAATCCTCACTAACTCTAAATTCCTCCATCCTCACAACGCTCCCGATCACTGTCACTTCATCCAGCCTCACAACTCTTCCTTATTTATATAATTCCTCACCAGCCACAGAACTCTCCCTATCTCATGTCCTCCATTTTCTCAAAACACTGCGATATGTGCCTTTCTTTAGTTCCAGCCTTGAGGCTGCCCTCATTCACTCAGATTGATTGGAGGACAAACTGGTCCTCCAGTACTGCCCTCTGCGCCCTATTGGCCTGCGCTGACATCAATCATCCAGGGCCCATTGTGAGGTGAGTGGTGGGATCCTCCCTGTCTCTGCCCTCGGGTGAGCTTCAACATTCACAGTCAGTGGGGCAGTATCACAGAGCACAGGGGCTGCGGTCTATTCAGCCCATTTGGGCTGTATTCTCTCCCTCTGGAGATGCTGCAAATCTGTCCCAATTCCCTTCCCATTTGCCCATAGCCCCCCAAATCTTCCCATAAAAAGTAAAATTCAAAATCTGTTTATGAATAACTGCTGAGTCTTTCCACCTGCGATTCAGACTGTTCCAGATATTCAGAACTTACTGAATAAAATCATGTTCACATATTCACATATTATTTGCCAATTACATGAAAATAGTTACTTAAATTGAGACATTGTTAACAATTCCGCTCTCTCTGCAAATTAAATATCCTAGAAACAAATTTGCACCTGGTCAAAATCACTTCTCAGCTCCAAGGACAATTATCTGTGCTTCTGCTAGCTCTCCTCAAACGAGGAACACATCTTATTTTCATTTATTAGTATCATAGAGATGTACAGCATAAAAACAGTCCTTTGTTCCAATTTGTCCAAGCCAACTAGGAATCCTCAACAAATGGAGCCCCATTTGCCAGCTGTTGGTCCGTTTCATTCGAAACTCTTCCTATTCATGTTCCCAATCGGATGCCTTTCAAGTGTTGTAATTGTGTCAGCCTCCACTACTTCATCTGGTAGCTCATTCCACACATACACCACGCTCAGCTTGAAAACTTTGCCCCTTAGATCAGTTTTAAATCTTTGCCCTCTCAACTTAAGCCCATGTGATCTTGTTTTGAACCCACCTAACCTGGGCGGGGGGGGGGGGGGGGGGGGGCGGGGGGGGGGTGGGTGGAAAGACTCTGGCTGCTCACCTTATCCATGCCCCTCATGATTTTATAAATCTCCATGAAGTCACCTCTCAGTCTTTGACTCTCCAGGGAAATTAACCCCGGCCTATTCAGCCTCTCCCTGTAGCCCAAATCCTCCAACCCTAGCAAAGTCTTTGTAAATCTTGTCTGAACCCTTTCAAGATTCACAAGATCCTTTCCAGAACAGGGAATTTCGAACTTAAAACAGAATTTCTGAAATGGCGTAATCAATGTCCTGTCCAGCCACAATGTGACGTCCCAGCTTCTGTACTCAATGCATTGATCAATAATTATAAGCATACCAAACCCCACCTTCGCTAGTCTGCCTACCTGCGACTCTACTTTCAAGGGACAATGAACCTGCACTCCAATGTTTCTATGTTCAGCAACATTCCCAAGGACTTTACCATTAAGTGTATACGTCCTGCCCTGGTTTGCCTTTCCAAAATCCAACAGCTTACACTTGTCTAAATTGAACCCAGTCTGCCGTTCCTCGCCCCAATGGCCCATCTGGTCAAGATCCTGTTGCATTCTGAACTAACCTTCTTCATTGTCCACGACGCCTCCAATTTTGGTGTCTTCTGTAAACCTATTGACCATATCCCACATATTCACATCCAAGTCAATTATTTAAGGACCAAATATCCATTCCTGAAGAAAACTGCTGAGCACAGGCCTCCAGTCCACAAAGCAACCCTCTTTCACCACGCTCTGTCTCCTACCATCAAGCCAGTTTTGTATTCAAATGGCTAGTTCTCCCATCATTCTATGTTATCTAACCTTGCTAACCATTCTTCTTTTATGGAACATCGTTCAGTGTCCATATAGACAACGTCCACAGGCTGCCTTCATCAATCATGTTTGTCACATCTTCAAAAAATACTCTATCAAGTTAGAGAGAATTTCCCACACACAAAGCCATGTTAAGTACCCCTAATCATTCCTCGGCTTTCCAAATACATGTAAATCCTGTCCCTCAGAATCCCTTCCAACAACTTGCCTGCCACTGACTTCAGGCTCACTGTTCTCTTGTTCCCTGGCCTTTCCTTACCACCTTTTTAAATAATGACACATGCCTTCCAGCACCTCACCTGTCACCAATGACAATATAAATATTTCAGGGAGGGGCACTGCCATCACTTTCCTAGCTTTCCACAAATTTCTGGGATACAGCTTAACAGGTCCAAGGGATTTATTCACCTTTCCACTATTTAAGACATCTAGCACTACTTCCTCTGTAATATGGTCAGGAGCCGGGAAACAGTGGAAAGTTCATTTACAGAAAGGTCTGTGAACGTAATAGTAAAATACTAAACAGAGCAAAAATACACTCAGAGACTGAGGAAGCTAGATAATGAACAAGTAGACATCAAGGAGCTGAGAGGCGAATCAGAGCAGTGTTCATTTTTATGATCCCACAGTCAGAGATGTCGAGCACTGAAACAGACTCTTCAGTCCAACCCGTCTATGCCAACCAGATATTATAACCTAATCCAATCCCATTTGCTAGCACTTGGCCAACATCCCTCTGAGCCCTTCCTATTCAAATGCCTTTTAAATGTTACAATTTTTGTTGCCCTTTAGGTCCCTGTAGAATTTTCCCCTCACACCCTAAACCTAAATCCTCTAGTTCTGGGCTCCACCACACAGAACGAGAGGATATAGGTAAACAGCTTGGCTATTTACGCTATCCATGCCCCTCACGATTATATAAACCTCTATAACATCACACCTCAGCCTATGAAACTCCAGGGAAAATGGCCACAGCCTATTATGCCTCTCCCGGCAACTCAAATCCTCCAACTCTGGCAACAGCCTTGAATCAATTCTCAAACCTTTCAAGTTTCAGTGCCTCCTTCTGAGAAGTGGGAGACCAGAATTGCACACAATATTCCAAGAGTGGCCTAACCAATGTCCTGTCCAGCTCCTTTACACAACGCTCTGACCAATAAACGGAATCATACCAAATGCCTTCTTCACTGTCCTATCTACCTGTGACCCTACTTTCAAGGAACTGTGAACCTGCATTCCAAGGTCTCTTTATTCAGCAAGACTCTCCAAGACCTTACAATTCAGTATGTGAGTCCTGCTCTGATTTGTTTTTCTAAAATGCAGCATCTCACCATTTATCTAAATTAAACCCTATCTGCCACTCCTCAGCCCATTTGTCCATCTGATCAATATCCCATTGTATTCTGAGACAACCTTTATCACTGACCATAATACCAACAATTTTGGTGTCACCTGCAAACTTACTAACTGTACCGCCGCTATTCACATCCAAATCATTTAAATGAATGACAAAACAAGTCCAGAGAAAAAAAAATATCCATTTCTCTGGGTTTGAATGTGCTCTGTGTAAATCCTGCCCTATGAGTATCTATCAGTGAAAGCTACACATATACCCCGCTGAACGGTGCCCCCTGGCGGCCACACACATGTCCAGTGAATCGTTGCCCCAAATAAAGATGGCGGCACTCATTGGGACCGATCACTCGATGAGGCATTTTCCCGTTAATTGCAAAGATGAGACTATGTTTCAAATTTGTATTTTCCGATGTGCACCAAATGTCTGTAAACCCTCTCAACACTTTCCCACACTATTTCCCTCCCGTTTGCTGCTGTTTATTTCTATCCTCACCAATAGCTCCCCACCCACATATCTCGCAGCGACTGCGAGGATAACCACGTGGTATAGTCTAGCTCCGCCCCTCATTCATTCTGTTTGAACGAAGGACCAACTGCCCCGCCAGATCCTCCTGTTCTGTCCCTGCCTTTCCATTGGTCCGACGCTGACATCAGTCACCCGGGGCCCATCGTTGGCTGGAGCATGTACACTACTTCGTGGCTTTTGTTGCTGTTCAAAAGTTACAAGAGTGAGCGACAAAAGTTAAAAATGACACGACACCATCTTAAAACCACCTGATGGAGAAGCAGCAGAGCTAGTGCCTCCAAACATATCTGTTGACCAGTATGCCAGTGTTCTGTGAATTTTACTTTTGTCCATTCCAATCCAACACCAACACCTCCAAGTCACGAATGAGGGAGAAATAACATAAGAACTAGGAACAGTAGAAGGCCATCCTGCTCTTCGAGCCTGCTCTACCATTCAATAACATCATGGCTGATCATTTCGTGGATGCAGAACCATTTACCCACGTTCTCACCGTGTCCCTTAATTAATTATTTCTTTTTTAAAAAAATCTAACTTAGCTTTAAAAACGTTTACTGAACCAGCATCAACTACTTCCCTGGGCAGTGAATTCTGTAGAGGTCAAGAAGTTCCTTCTCTATTCAGTCTTGTGGTGATGCCCTCTTGTCCTAGCTTCACCTGACAGTGTAAACAACTCTCTACTTCTATTTTATCCATTCCAATCATTATTTTATATGTTTCCATTCTTCTACATTCCAATGAATATAATCCCAATCGACTGACTCTCTCTTAAGCCAACCCCCTCAACTCCAGAATCAACCTAGTTAACCTCCTCTGCACCCTTTCTCGTGCCAGTACATCCTTTCTTAAGTAAGGAGATAAAAACTACAAGCAGTCCTGCAGGTGTGGCCTCACAAGCACCCAATACTGCTGGAACATACCCTCTGCTTTGAAACACAACCCCTTCAGCAATGAAGGACAAAATTCCATTTGCTTTCTGAATTGATTGTTGTACCTGGTGACCAACCTTCATGCAGAGGGATACCCAGGTGCCTCTGCAGAGCAAGTGGTGCACCTTTTTAACATGCAAGTAATTTTTTCAATGTTACTCCAACCAAAGAGTATAACTTTACATTTACAAACATTCTATTTCATTTGACAGACCATTACCCACTCACCCAATATATATATGTTCCACTGCAAAGTTTCACAGTCCTCCACACACTTTGCTCCGCTAATCATCGTAGTGTCACATGCAAACTTTGACACCCTACATGTGGTCCCCAACTCCAAGTCATCTGTATCAGTTGTAAATAATTGACGTCCCAACACCGATCCCTGAAGCACACTACTTGTCAACGATTGCCAGCCAGAATAATACTCATTTATCCCCACACTTTGCTTCCTATTTGTCAAGCAATCTTCTACACATGCTATTACTTTACCCCTAATGCCATGCACCCTTATATTATCAACAGTAACCTGTTGATGGATTTTTGGAAATCCAGGTACACTGCATCCACTGAGTCCCTGTTGTCCACCTTGCTCGAAATGTCTTCAAAGAATTCCAAAAGATTTGTCAAGCATAACCTGCCCTTCATGAACCCATGCTGTGTCTGTCCAATGGGACAATTTCTATCTAGATTCCCTGCTATTTCTTCCTTGATAATAGATCCAAGCATCTTTCCCACTCCAAAGAATAAACTAACTGGTATGTAATTCCCCACTTTTTGTCCACCTCCTTTTTAAAACAGTGGCTTCACTTTTGTTGTTTTCCAATCTGCTGAGACTGCCACAGAGTCCAGTGAATTTTGAAAAATTACTGCCAGTGCATTTGATATTTTTCATGGCATCTCTTTTTGTACCCTGGGATGCATTCCATCAGGGTCAGGAGACTTTTCTATCATTAGTTCAATTACCTCCAAACAGTCTAATAGTTTCCAAATCCTCACCTAGCATTGTCTCTTTGCTAATTATTGGAAAGATATTAGTATCCTCCACTGTGATATCCCATAACTAAATGCTTCTTCTCATTTTCCAAGGACCAACATTTACTTTAGCCATTCTTTTCTTGTTATTTATATATATTTATTTATATAGACTTTTGCTATCTGTCTTTAGTCTATGATAGTTTACTTTTCTCATGTTCTATCTTACTTTTCTTTAGAGCTCTGTTGTGGCTTTTCCTTGATCATTTAAAGTTTTTCCAGTTCTAGTTTCATGCTGTTTTTGGCCACTTTGTATGCCTTCTCTTTCAATTTGATCACTTTCCTTAGATAGCCATCTCCGAGTATGCCTTTTCTTACAGTCCTTCCTTTTCACTGGAATGTACCTTTGCTGAGCAATTCGTAAAATGTCTTTGAGAATCTTGCACTGCTCATCAACTTCCCACCATAAAACCTTTGTTTCCAGTCTACTTTATCCAGTTTCTCTATCATTCTATTGTAGTTCCTCGTGTTCAAGCATAGGACCCAGTTATTAGATTTTATCTTCACACTTTCCATATGTATTCTAATTCAACCATGCAGTGATCACTTCTTCCAAGAGGATCCCTAACTCTGAGGTCATTAATTATTCCTGTCTCATTGCACAGGGGCCAGATCTTGGATAGCTTGCTCCCTTGTTAGTTCCATTTCATACTGGTCAAAAAAACTATCATGGATACATGTAATGAACTCCTCAAGACTACCCTGACTGAGCTGGTTTGACCAATCTACATGTAGATTAAAATTACCCACGATAATAGCCGTACCATTTTTACAGGCATTAGTTACTTCTTTGTTTATTGCCCATCCCGATGTGATGTTATTATTTGGGGGCCTACACACTACGCCTATCAATGACTTTCTGTTAGAATTTTGAATGTATCATTCCTGTTTCTCCTAATGTACGGCAATAACAACAATTACTTGCATTGTATGGAATGTTTCACAATGGCAAATCTCCTCAGGTGCTTCATGGATGATCAAAACATTTATAAAAGAGAATGATTTTAAAATAAATCTTAAAAGGAGGATAAAGAAGGTTAGGGAGGCTATGCCACAGTCATCTGCAATTGTGGAGGGTGCAGGTGGTTGGGTTGGAAAGGGAATACGCAAAAGGGAAATGGATGAACGCAGGCAGTGCATAAGGTCTTAAGGACAGAGGATGTTCCAAAATCAATCTGTCATAGAGAGTATGTCTGCCTCATAGAGTTTGAAAGACTGCAACGGGTCCCCACATGTCATGACTGTCTTGCTACAAGCGATTTCTCCTGTCTGAAACAGAGTAACGGATCTTATATTGTGGGCTTTCGAAATGACACTGATCTCTAACAAACATGTACGAGGTAGAGTCAGGGCAATAATGCATTGCAACAGGAAGGGAACAGTTATCTCCATACAAAACTCACCTATTTCCTTCTCACCTATTTTCAGCTCCAAGATCGAGGGAGTTCCAGAACAGCACTTTTATATCCCACCACAACACTTTGTCCCACAAACGTGGTATCTGGCTGTGCACAAGGAGCAGTGGCACAGACTGTACTGGGACCCTTAACTACTTGGTAAAGACTAAAATCGTCTGAATATTTAGAGCCCCACCACACTGTATGCACTTTCTATTGTTTTTACTCTGTTCCTGACTTCCCTTGTTTTCCCTCATGAAACTGTTCAAAGTTGTTTTTATACACACCTGCAGAAGCTGTGGATTGAACCCAGGCCTCTCAGTCCAAGATTCGGGATATTTTCACCGCATCACAAGGCATCGACTCCAACTTCCCTTGTGCCTGAATGTTTCTGGTGCTTAGCTGCTGAGTCGCGCCTCAATAAACTCTGCAATTGGGAGGGAGGAGCGGAACTGGAGGATAGAGCAGCTTCTGGTCCCGCAACCAGAGTGAGTGAGGAGCGGGGCAAAAGCATTCTCCGGAGTTATCGCTTCAGGATTGGTCAGAGAGTGAACTGTTTTGCAGGATTGATCATTCTCACGACCAAGTGGAGCACTGAACCCTCTCATTAAACAATGCGAGATTTTTAGAAATAGTTAAGAAGTAAACCTGACAACGTACATATTTCCAATCGATTTCCACAACTCGAGTAACAAACTTATTTTCAAACTCCCGGAACGATTGGTAATTTAGATGTCTGGCCGGTATGGATGAGATATTAATATTCTCTATAAACTCACTGATAATCTCAGGTGCCCGCGCAGTTTGGGGTATGCACAGAGTCACATGGAGCAGCTTCAGAGAGCGGTGCTCAGAGCGGCCTGGGGGAGCCTCACTGTGAGAAAGGGGCGGAGAAAATTCACAAGACGCGGATATAGGTGTAAAAAATCCGAATACCCCCCTCCAGGCCCGGGTAAGGAGGTAGTGGTCTCTGTTGGGAAAGCGGCCCAGGCTCACGGCCGCCATTTTGAGGGAAGAGGGAGCGCGGGCCTCAGGGCCGCCATCTTGAGAAGGTCAAGGTGTCGTGGGGTGGGGTCACCAGGGTCAAGGACAATCCGAGGAAACACCACCTTAGATTACTGCACTAAAGGCATGAATGCACCCGGTGGATTTTTCTTAACATCAGCAATTGTTTAATACTCACTTACAGGATTTTCATTACATCTTTTTGAAATATTTAAATTGACATTCAATCATTTGTGTTGGTGGGATTTGAACCTTTGTCCAGAGGACATTCCTGATGAAGGGCTCTGGCCCGAAACGTCGAATTTCCTGTTCCTTGGATGCTGCCTGACCTGCTGTGCTTTAACCAGCAACACATTTTCAGCTCTGATCTCCAGCATCTGCAGACCTCACTTTTTACTCCAGAGGACATTTGCTGAGTTTCTGGATAAATTTTCTCACAATAATGCCACGAGGCCATCACTTTGCCTGCTCACAGGTTGTGCATCCCAGTGCAACATGAATCAAAACCCTTCCTTCCTCCACAATTGTTTGATCCGGCACTTTGGTGATATCACTTAGTATCTCTCCATGTGGTATACCTCACTGTGTAGTCTCTGTCAGTGTCTCTCACTCTATCAGCTACTCCAGATCCTGAGCAAACTGAATTCTTCACTCTCGAGAGACGATGGAGACTGGGATCTTCCAGATTTCTTTGGGACTCAGTGCCATTTGGCATGTGTAGCCCTCACTGCATCAGTCTAATTTCCCATTTTGCCTATCTTGCTGTCTCTTGTAGGTCCACAGGAAGGCCCTGACCTAATAGACTTCCCAGCTGCTGGGTGGTGCCTCGTCCATCATCACATTGGTGATTTGTCAGCCAGAGAGATAAAGGGCATGGAGATCTGGAGTCTTAAGATCACTCACAATGCACAGAGCAGAGAGCAATGAGAAGAGAGGGCTTCAAACATCAGCTAACAGGACATGATATAGCTATAGTGCTGAAAGGGGAGCACAGTACAGACACACCCCAGGTTCAGTCACTGCCTTTACTGTAAGTTTTGTTGTACTGAGACAACATCGGGAGTGTCACAGGTATCAAGCAGCCTGTGCTGTCTTAGTGAACATCAGTACTAAAGAGCGGAAAGCAGACCTCCCACGAGAGGGTGGGAATGCCATCTGGGAGTGTTCTGTTCTGTGTTCCCTCTCCCATACTGTATCTATTGCTTGTCTTGTGGATCAGTGTCTTCAATCATTCTAACGCTAAAAACAGTTCCTATCTCTGTACTTTCCTCCCCTCTCACCAATCACATCACACGTTTGAAATGTGCTCCAGTCCAGACGACCATTCATATCTCTCTAACTTACTTCAGTCTCATAAACATGCCTTGTCACGATAGTCCACTCCCCCAATAACCCAAGACTTAGGGTATGTTTCTGTGCTGCATGATTCTCTGTCCGAAGTCATCAATGCTGACCAGGTTTCCTGAACTGAATGAGTAGCATTTCCCTGCGCTTGGTCCATGGCCCTTCAAACCTTCTCCTCTCCATGTTCCTGCCCAAATGACTTTTCCATGTTGTAATTGTTCTTGTTTTTCCAATGTGCCCCTGGCAGTCTGTTCTATATACGCACCATCCTCTGTGGATAATGTTACACCGCAGCTCTTTCTTTAAATCTTTGCTGTCGATCACTTCTCAGGCCTTAACCATTCTGCTGTGGGACACAACCACTCCACAACATAGACTGTCCTTGGACATTAACCATCCTACTGTGGGACATAACCCCTCCCTGGCACAGACTCCCCTCGGGCCTCACCCATCCTGTTGTGGAAAACAATCCTGCTCCAGTACTGACTCTTTCGGGCCTTAACCATGCTGAAGTGGGACACAACCCCTCCCCGGTGCAGACTGCCCTTAGGCCTTAACCATGCTGAAGTGGGGATCCAAGATGGCGGTGACCAAGCAAGTCTGAGTCTATATTGCTCTTCCCAAGACTTGGGTAAAGTGGGTCACCCAACCTACCACACTCACCAAATCATTCATAATAGTTGTTAAATTTAAATAGTTGCTTAGTATTACATTTAAATAGTCTAATATTTAGTGAAAAATGACCAAAGGGAAGGGAGCCCGCAGCTCTCAACAAGCAGGACCCCTCCCCACCCTCTCCCTCTTCAGCTGCAGCAGAGACGTCCACAGCCGCCCCGGGGGACTTACCGACGGTAACAAGACTTGTGGAGATGATCACCAAGCTGGACGCGAAGATCGATGCATTTATCGAGGAGTCCCGAAATCGATGGGAATCACTCTCGGCCACGCTGCAGAAGCACGGCCGAGACATCCAGGAACTCAAGCGCCGAGTCGGAGAGGTGGAGTTAAAGGCCGCGACCTCCGAGACTGCAGCTCAATCGGCCGCGGATCAGGTCCGGACTCTCGAACAGCGAGTCTGGACCTTTGAAAATCATATTGATTATCTCGATAATCGAGGTCGTTGAAAAAATATTTGTTTGCTGGGCCTTCCCGAACGGGAAGAGGAAGGCCAGCTTACAGCATTCCTGGAGCAGTGGCTGCCACAGCTTTTAAATCTGCATTCTGGATCAGGCCAGGTAAGGGTGGAATGGGCCTACCGGGTCGCAATACGTGGGCCCGGCTCAAACCAGCGCCCACGCCCGGTCCTGTTCCGGCTGCAGAGCTATAGGGAGAGGCAGATGCTCCTAGAAGCCTCCAAAAATCTTGGAAAAGATCCCCAAGCCATGATCTATAAAGGATCCAAGATCATGCTATTCCAGGACTTTTCCCCAGCTCTGGTCCGAAAGAGGAAGGCATTCGATGAGGAGAAGAAGCGTTTAAGGGACTTAAATACTCAGTACTCCTTACGTTATCCAGCGATGCTACACTTTAACCACGAAGGATCCATATATAACTTCGGATCACCAGAGAAGGCTAAGGAATTCTTGGGCTCTCTTAGATAAACTGTAAGAGATTGTGGATGTTGGTTTGCCTTTCCCCCCACTTTGGTCTATATCCCCCCCCCCTTTTTTATTCTCTTTTTCTTACCTTATTGTTTAATATTATCATGGGGGGGGCGGGGAGACGAATTTGATTTTCTTCCCCCCCCCCCCCGCTTGGGGATGTTTTCTTTTATTACTTCATGTATATATGTGGGTATGTATGTATGTATATGTATGTTGGGGTGTTTGGTTAATGTTGGTGGGGGGAGGTGGTTACCTTATTCTATTTTACGTCTGTCTTTAGGAGTGGGATTGTTTCTCCCCTATTATTTTGTATTATTATATTTAATTATTACTTGTTGAGATTGTAATTTTATCGTTATATATTTATATAGGTATTAACATTCCCAAATATATCCAGGTGTTGGTGTGGGCGGGGGTAAGGTGCTCACTGTTCACTCTAGCTTTGTATTATATTTGAATTCTCCTCATTTTATTGAAGAGCACCTGGGTCAAGGGTGGGGCATTGGTTGGGAGAGGATAAGATGGACTTTTGGAGAGGAAGTGACACTCCCTGGGAACAAGGGGGAAAATCTCAACTTAGTTACGTTTTATTTTTTTTAATTTAGAAATAGTTTTTTTATTATACTGTTGTAAGTGTATTAGAGAGCCTTTATTTTTGTAAATTTTATATGCTCTGTGCTTGGGATGTTCCAGATAGGGTTTCCCCTCCCGAGGAGTCTCGGATTTGCCCAGATGATTATGGTTGATCAGTCGGTTAAGTGGTGCACCTGGAATGTCAAGGGGAGTAATTCGCCAGTCAAAAGGAAGAAAATATTATCAAATCTTAAGAAAGAAAGAGTTGATATAGCTCTCCTGCAGGAGACACACCTGTCGGATAAAGAACACTTGGAATTACGACAGGGTGGATTTGATCAGGCCTTTTTTTCTTCTTTTAGCTCAAAAAGCAGGGGAGTTGTTATTCTTGTTCGGAAGAATTTCCCTTTCAAAATCCTAAATCAGATAAAAGACGAATCTGGACGATATATTTTGATTAAAGCCCTCATAAATGGAGAGGAATATGGGATTTTAAATTTATACTGCCCCCCCGGCACACCCCTTTAAATTTATAACGGAAGCTTTTTTCAAAATTGATGGCCTTTGGTGCCCGTCATACAATTATAGGGGGAGACTTTAATTGTATTATGGATCCGGAAATAAATAGGATTCCCAAGAGTGCTTCAGGAGTATCTCCCAGATCTCCACAATTGGCGGATCTGAATAAAGAATTAGGATTGGTAGATTATGGAGATGTCTTCATCCACAGGGCAGAGATTTTTCTTTCTACTCTAATCCACATAAATGTCATACCAGAATTGATATGTTTTTTGCCCCCTCGATTTTTTAAAATTCCATATCATCCTGTAAAAGAGGTACTATAGCAATTTCCGATCACGCTGCTGTATATATGGAAACTAAGGCGAGGAACAATGGGACATCCGCTCGGCATTGGCGTATGGACCCCTTCCTGATAAAAGATAGTAAATTTATAAAGTACTTCTCCCAAGAATTTAAAACTTTTTTAGAAATTAATTCAGGTACGGCTAGCAATCCATCAATGATGTGGGAGACCATCAAAGCTTATGCATGAGGTTTGATCATCTCCTATTCAGCGACCCAGAAAAAATTGAAGGGAGAACAACAGCGTCTGCTCGAAGCTCGCTTAAAAGCAGCTGAAACAGCATACGCTGATAGACCTTCTATTATAAAATTGCAGAGCATTACGGCTCTTAGGACAGCTCTAAACACTACACTTACTCAAACGGCTAAGAGGGAAATATTATTTCCAAAACAAAGGTTATATGAATATGGCGACAAACTGGGTAGATACTTAGCATTTCTTGCAAAGAAAAAGAAGGCTCCTCAGACTATTACGTCTATCAAGGAAAGTACAGGTACTTTGACTCATGATCATAAAAAGATTAATGCAATCTTTAGAGAATTTTATTCTGAGTTATATAAATCGCAGGATTGTGAAGATAGGACTAGGAGGATGCAGTCATTTTTTAAAAATTTGACCTTTCTGGGCCTAACTCCGGAACAGGTATCGGTCCTAAATACTCCTCTAACAGGCCAAGAAATACTTGATGCAATTAGGCAACTCCAGAGCCGAAAGGCACTGGGCCCAGATGGTTTTCAAGCTGAATTCTATAAAGAATTTACAGAAATATTGGCTGGTCCACTTATGGACATGTATAACTATGCATATAGTCAGGGCTGTCTCCCGCCTTGCTGAAAGAGGCAAATATCTCTCTTATCCTTAAAAAAGGAAAAGATCCAGAAGACTGTACATCATATAGACCAATATCCTTGCTAAACATAGATTTTAAAATCCTTTCTAAAATGTTAGCACTGAGACTAGAAAGGGTACTGCCACATATTATAAAGGAGGATCAGACGGGATTTATTAAGGGCCGTAGATCATCCAATAATATTAGAAGGGTTTTGAATATGATTCAAGCATGTCATCAGGGAAAGATACCAGGAGTAGTAGTTTCATTAGACGCGGAAAAGGCATTCGATAGGGTTGAATGGTCATATTTTTTTTTACACATTGGAAAGGTTTGGCGTTGGACAGGTGTTTACCAAATGGGTCTCAACATTGTATAGTGCTCCCAAAGCAGTTGTGAGTACCAATGGATTAGGTTCGGATAGCTTCAGTGTGGGTAGGGGCTGCCATCAAGGATGTCCTCTCTCGCCATTGTTATTTACGCTAATAATTGAACCACTAGCAGAAGCTATACGGACCGATCCCAATATAACGGCCCCGAGGATTGGTACAGGTTAACATAAAATTACCCTTTATGCAGATGATGTTCTTTTAATCCTCAGTAATCCTCTGATGTCCGTACCTCGCCTAATCCAAGTTATTAATACATTTAGTGCATTCTCAGGCTATAAAATTAATTTTTCAAAATCGGAGGCTATGCCAATGGGTGGCCTGGTTATGACACCCCACTTAGTGGACGGATCCCTTTTTCCCTTTCGTTGGTCCCTGGAGGGCCTCTTATACTTAGGTATTTTTATTACTCCAGTATTTGGTCAGTTGTATAAGGCTAATTTTGTGCAATTACTGGAAAGGATAAGGCAGGACCTCCAGCGATGGGGAGACCTTCCAATTTCCTGGTTAGGTAGAATAGCACTAATTAAAGTGAATGTTCTGCCCCGTCTCCTATATCCTATGAGAATGCTCCGGGTGATGCTGCCAAGGATGGCACGACGTAAATTATATGGCTGGCTGGGTTCCTTGCTCTGGAATCATAGACGGCCCCTCATTAAGCTGAAGAAGCTACAGCTTCCACAGACAAAGGGATGACTGGACTTCCCAGACTTTAGGAACTATCAGTTAAGTTCCCTATTAAGTTACATAGCTGATTGGGTCTTGTCTGATCCACAATCAATCTGGCTGGACATCGAGGCCTCTCAAGTAAAATGCCCACTTATTAACCTTTTATTTTCGGACAAGAGGAAAATCATTACAGATCACTGTAAAAACCCCATAATGCTAAACACAATTAAGGCTTGGAATACAATGCGGCAAAATGAGGGTAATTTATATAAAACATCCCCCTATGCACCAATAGTAGGGGCATGGGGATTCCAACCGGGGTTTACAGATGCCACTTTTAAACTCTGGAGATCCAGGGGTATCTCATGTTTAGGGGACCTATTTAAAGATGGGGTCCTGATGTCTTTTGAACAGCTGCGTCAGAAATTCGGATTACCTAATGGAGACCTCTTTTGATACTTCCAAATTCGAGATTATATACAGAAGAAGACTACGTTATTAGATAGGCTTTATAAATCAGATAGAGAATGTAATGTCCTATGACCAGTACTATTTACCATTTACTACATGATGAAGTGTCGGGAGATATGGACAATCTGCGTAAAACATGGATCCGGATTTGGGACTAGAAATATCTATAGAAATGTGGAATGATATTTGGGAAAATGCTAGAAGAATTACTATCTGCAACAGAACCCAGGCTATCCAGCTGAAGATATTTCATAGGGCCCATATAGCACCGGCTCGATTGGCAAAATTTAAGGCAGGAGCATCTCCAATGTGTCCCACATGCAAAATAGGGGTAGGCACTCTTGTACATTGCCTATGGACTTGTCATAAGATCCGTAGATATTGGACTAAAGTAGCAAGTACCCTGACAGAAATTTTAGGAACGGAAATTAGAGTGGACCCTATATCTTTCCTTTTGGGCTTTTCGAACTTTCACTCCCTGGATATGCACGGGAAGAGACTATTTTCTATTCTCTCTTTCTGTGCAAGGAAAAATATTTTGGTGAACTGGGTGGCTGAGGGCCCCCCTGGACTTTCAAATTGGCACAGATTAATTATGGAATGTATTCCCCTTGACTTCCTTACAAATATGGTGCACCGAAAGACTGAATTATTTTATAAAATATGGCAGCCCTTCTTGAATTACATAAATGCAGAAATTTCGGCCATCCTAACAAGGGCTTTTATTTAATGGAGATTACAAACCTGGCTGCTCCGGAGCCCCTTAGGAGAGGAATCCCGCACGAATACGGGTTTTATTACATTTGATGTTAATACATTCCGAGCATGTAAGAGACTTAAGTATACACTCTGGTTAGTTGTAGGTTAGATTAGCAGAAAGTGGAGTTTTGTTTTTTTTTCTATTTCGGTATTTTTGTTTCCTTTGTTAAATTTTGACTATTGTATATTTGATTTAATTGTATATCAATGTTTGTATTTGAGAGTTTTGTTTATTTTTGTAAACTTGTAAAAATGTTAAATTTCTAATTAAAATATCTTAAAAACAAACTGCATCTGCCATGCATCTGACCACTCAACTAACTTGTCCACGTCCCCCTGTAATCTCCTAACATCCTCATCACATTTCACCCAGCCACCCAGCTTAGTATCATCAGCAAATTTGCTAATGTTATTACTAATACCATCTTACCCCACTGGTCACTGCCTGCCATTCCGAAATGGAGCCGTTTATCACTACTCTTTGTTGCCTATCAGCCAACCAACTTTCAAACCAAGTTACTGTCCCCAATACTATGCGCCCTAATTTTGCTCACTAACCCCCTATGTGGGACTTTATCAAAAGCTTTCTGAAAGTCCAGGTACACTACATCTACTGGATCTCCCTCGTCCATCTTCAGAGTTACATCCTCAAAAACTTCCAGAAGATTAGTCAGGCATGATTTCCCCTTCATAAATCCATGCTGTCTCTGACCTGTCTTGTTACTACTATCCAGATGTGTCATAATTTCATCCTTTATAATAGACTCCAGCATCTTTCCCACCACTGAGGTCAGACTAACTGGTCTTTAATTTCCTGCTTTTTCTCTCCCACCTTTCTTAAAAAGTGATATAACATTAGCCACCCTCGAATCCGCAGGAACTGATCCCGAATCTATCGAACTCTGGAAAATAATCACCAACGCATCCACGATTTCTCTAGCCACCTCCTTCAGTACCCTGGGATGTAGACCATCAGGCCCCAGGGACTTATCAACCGTTAGACCTAACAGTCTTTCCAACACCAATTCCTGGCAAATATAAATTCCCTTCAGTTCAGGTCGTTTAGCCACTGTTACCTCAGGGAGATTGCTTGTGTCTTCCCCAGTGAACACAGATGTGAAGTACCAACTCAATTCTTCTGCCATTTCTTTGTTCCCCGTAATATATTCCCCTGTTTCTGTCTTCAAGGGCCCAATTTTAGTCTTGACCATTTTTTTTTGCCTTTCACATATCTAAAAAAAACTTTTACTATCCTCTTTTATATTATTGGCCAGTTTACCTTCGTACCTCATTTTTTCTCCGCATATTTCCTTCTTAGTAATCCTCTGTTGTTCTTTAATAGCTTCCCAGTCCTCCGTTTTCCCACTTATCTTTGCTATGTTATACTTTTTCTCTTTTAACTTTATATGTTTCTTAAATTCCCTTGTCAGCCATGGCCACCCATGCCTCCTCCAGGGATCTTTCTTCCTTTTTGGAATGTATGGATCCTGCAACTTCTGCATTATACACAGAAATATCCGCCATTGTTCCACCACTGTCATCCCTGCTAAGGTAGTACACCATTAAACTTTGGCCAGCTCCTCCCTCATAGCTCCATAGTTCCCTTTATTCAATTGAAAAATTGTCACTTCTGATTGTACCCTCTCCCTCTCAAATTGCAGATTGAAGCTTATTGTATTATGGTCACTACTTCCCAATGGCTCCTTCACTTCGAGGTCCCTGACCAATTCTGGTTCGTTACACAATACCAGATCCAGAATTGCCTTCTCCCAGGGTGGCTCCAGCACCAGCTGTTCTAAGAATCCATCTCTAAGGCACTCCACAAAGTCTCTTTCTTGTGGTTCAATACCGTCCTGATTCTCCCAGTCTACCTGCATGTTGAAATCCCCCATAACAACTGCAGTAACATCTTTGCGAAAGGCCAATTTCAGCTCCTGATATAACTTATATCCGACATCCAGACTACTGTTTGGGGGTCTGTAGATAACTCCCAAGAGGGTCTTTTTACCCTTAGTATTTCTCAGCTCGATCCACACTGACTCTACATCCCCTGATTCTAGGTCCCCCCACGCAAGGGACTGAATATCATCCCTTACCAACATGGCCACCCCACCCTGTCTGCCCGTCAGTCTGTCCTTACGATAGCATGTGTAGCCTTGAATATTCATTTCCCAGGCCCTGTCCACTTGAAGCCACGTCTCAGTTATCCCCACAATATTGTAATTGCCAATTTCCAAAAGAGCCTCAAGCTCATCCATCTTATTTCTAATGCTTCGTGCATTCATGTATAGTATTTTTAATTTGTTACTGCCCACACCCTTCCCATCAACTCCTATTTCACTCAACCTTACAGCATGATCCCTTTCTGAGTTTTCTGCCTCATGGATACAGTTGTCTTTCTTGACTTTCCTTCTTCTAACGTAACCTCCAATTTCCTTCTTAAACATCCAGTTTGTCCCCTCTCCCCGCTACTTAGTTTAGATGTAACTGTGTTGCAGTAGCAAACCTGCCTGCCAAAATGCTGGTCCATAACCTATTAAGGTGCAAACTGTCTCTCTTGTAGAATTTATGCTTACCACAAAACTTACCCCAGTGATCCAAGAATTTAAATCCTTGCTTCCTGCACCAGTTCCCCAGCCACACGTTCAAGTCCATTACCTCCCTGTTTCTGGCCTGACCAGCCCGAGGAACTGGAAGCAAACCGGAGATAACCACCCTGGACGTCCTGCTTTTCAGCCTTCTTCCTTGTTCTCCGAAGTCCCGCTGCAGTATTTTCCTCCTCTTCTTCCCGACATCATTTGTGCCGACATGTACCACCACCTCTGGCTCTTCACCTTCGTCCTTGAGGATTTCCTGCACTCTGTGACGTCTTTAACCCTGGCACCAGAAAGGCAACACACCAAGCTTAAGTCCCGTCTGCTGCCACAAAAACCCTGGTCAGTTCCTCTCACTATGGAGGTCCCTATTATCACAGGCTCTGTGCGATGTCCGACTCTTCCGCTCTGTATCCACACCAACCTTTGATTGACAGACCTGCCCGCCTCGCAGACTGGCAGTGTCATCTGTCTCTACTGTTTCTAAAAGATTCAACTTGTTCCTGACAGGTACTTCCCCCGGGGTCTCTTGCACCCGTCTCCTCTCTGTCTTCCTCATCGTCTGCTCTCTTCTGGTACGATTGGTGCAATAACCTCACTGAAGGTCTTGTCCAGAAAGATCTCATTCTCTCGGATGAGCCTAAGGTCCTCGAGTTCTTTCATCAGCGCTGCAATATGCTCTGTCGGTAGCTGAACGTGCACACACTTTCCACACTTATACAAGCCAGACACACCAGAGTCGTTGACCTCCCACATCAAGCACGTAGCAGCCTGAACAGCTTGGCAGTCATGTCTTTACCCTCTTCAACTGTGGCGTAATCACTTCCACTCAAATAACAATCACTTACCTTCCCAACCAGCTTTGCGCTCCGACTTCACTTCTGCCCAGCTCCCGCCTCTCTCTGATGCGAAAAGACCGTTGGCATCGAGGTAAGCTCTTAAATAACAATCACTTACCTTCCCGATTGGCTTTGCGCTCCGACTTCACTTCCGCCCGGCTCCCGCCGCTCTCTGATGCGAGAAGCAGATTTAGGTTCACATGTTTCTGACCCTGACATGTTAACCCACAGTCATTACTGATACATAGATTGTGTTCATTGTAATGCCAGACTGAGGAGATTATCCCTGGGTAAGCTATTACAGGTGGTGGTTGAATGGAGTTCTGCTTCTCCTGCTGCTGTGGTTTACAGCACTACATGAATACGCAGTTTTGAGCTGCAATATCTGAAATGCAATTCTGCTGTCTGTCCCCTAGTTCACATCGAGACCCTTTCACCCATCAGCCCTGTACTCAGTGACCTACTCTGGTTTCCGATGTGGCAAGACTTGCATTTTCATATTCTCATTCTGCTGAGGTCATTTTTCCAATCTGACACATTCCGTAAAAACATTTAACTGATTTTATTCAATTGTTTAATTCATCTGAATCTTTTTCCTTGAGTTATACCATCTTCTGTGTTTAAGTTGAATTGTTTCCCTCTGTTTCTCTCCCTGACAATGATTAAGAACTCTGCAGTGTCAGGGATGCCAGCCTTATGTAGTTTCAGAGCCAATTAATTCTCTAGATTCCCAATCATCTTCACCACATTGTATATTTCCTCTTTTGGCTCGATGCCTTATCACTCATGGCTGCCTTGTCCTCCCATGAATATATTTCATCCTTTTTGGGAGAATTTCTGATATCCTCCGAGTTATCCAACATAAGTTCCTGCCATTGCTGCTCCATGGTCTTCCCTGCTCGGCTCCCCTTCCAATTAACTCTGGCCAGCTCCTCCCTCATGTATTTGTAGTGACATTGCTCAATTACAATCACATTACGTTAAGAAGAGAGCAATAGATATAAATCGAAATAAGGTGTTTTGAGTGATGGGGCATAAAGAATAATTGGCAAATTTCTTGACTAGATACAAAGAGAAAATGTGAGAGAGGATATAGATGGGGACATGTGAAAAATGAGTAAACTAGATTATTGAAAGAAGTAGATGCAAATCCCTCAATGTTTTGGCAATTCCTGTGTGCTTTGGTCCTTTGTACAGTGCATTTACAACAGAGTAATGTGTTCAAATGCTGGTTCTGATGCCAGAATTTTTATCTCCAATAATATGACAGATACTAGCTTTGGAAAAAAACCCAGCAGGCCAATATATTGAAGCCCCAGTAGAAAGGGGATTAACTGAAATAAGTTGGGACACCAGAAGAAAGAATGTATAATACACAACCTGATAAGAATGAGAAATTAGAGTAGAGAATTCCAGAAAAGGAGGGTACATTGTGAGAAGGGGAACATATCACATGAGATGAGCATCAAATAATGTTTTATAAATTTTATACATCATGTGCAACATTTTTCAATAACTGTGTCTCCGTTGTTCATTTAGAATATGCTGTGCACATATGAAAAATATCTGCATACACACACACATTGATTAAACAATGCATACAGAATCATTTTTCTGCCATTGAAATAGTTCTGTTGTCGTGTGAGCAGGATACATGAATACCAACTGGCCACCAAAAGACATGACCCACTATCACTATATTCCATAATACAGACAGAGAAGGGCATCACTTTGACTGGAACAACACACGCACATACTAAGACATGCAAGAACGTTCCCGGAGGAATGGCCTTCTAATGAGAAGTCCATCAATAAATGCATCAATTTAGATCCTATCTACCTTCTCTGTAATAAAAAAAACCGGGAATGGCATCACCCACCTTAAGAAAGAAAAACCTATAAATAGACAGACGGGTCATGCCACCAGCGCTTCAGCGGAGACTCTCACTGATGATGTCACCTAATCATGGTGACGAAATGTCTGAAAACAAATATTCATGCTCAGTGAGCTAACTTGCATACATACAAATTGTTACTTTTCGTTAATTAGTGGAATTTGGGAGTTCTCTATCGCTCATGTTTTAACAGATTATGATGCGAGGTGAGCTTTTCTGGGTGTGTTGTTTTAATTAACAGAGGGGTTCAATATTGATGTCATAACAGTTTGGGGCCTTTCTGGGGACTTGGACAGACATGAACAGACTTGTGGTACAAAAGTCCCAGCAGATTCCAACACATTGCAATTAGTGACCTGGATCTTCAAATAAAACCGTTGGGAAAATTAATTTAATTTTGTTAACTTGTGGTTGGTGAAAGTAAAAGTGAAAGAATTGTTTTTTAACATTACTAAAGAGGTTCCCAAATTTGCCAAGGAAGTTTACAAAGTCAGAAGGAATATTTTTAGAATTAGAAAATAGGTTGGAATTGAGTTTAACCAGAGACATAAGGAAAGCTGAATTTGTAACGGAGTTGGTCAAGCACTTTGATGTGTCAGAGAAACAGGCAACTGCATTAGAGTTAGAAAAAAACTTAAATTGCAAATATGGCAACTGGAGTTAGAAGGTGAAAAAAGGGACGGAAACAGAGAGAGAATGAAGAGAAAGGGAAAGAGAGGAAAAAGAGAGAGAGAATTTGAAATTCAGTAGTTGGGAATTAGGCAAGAAAGTTAAATTAACAGGATAGAGATGAAGGGATGTATACAGCTATGATAATACTTTGCCATATTTCAGTGAGAAAAAATGTCAATAT
The DNA here is from genome assembly GCF_020745735.1 of Hemiscyllium ocellatum. Lineage (NCBI taxonomy): Eukaryota > Metazoa > Chordata > Chondrichthyes > Orectolobiformes > Hemiscylliidae > Hemiscyllium > Hemiscyllium ocellatum. The sequence goes on from NC_083405.1 coordinate 517,924, forward strand.
CAGTTTTTATTTCATTTGAAAAACAAAATGTCTCGGCAGATGGTGTGTCCAGTGAACTTGTGGGTCATGCTCGTTCAGACTACGCTGGTGGGGTCAGGAGTGAGGTATTTGCAGCACTGTTAGATGAGGGGTCAAGAGATTATGCAGATGTCAATCTGGCTATTTTGGTTGGTTATGAATTGGTACTAGACAAATATAGGCAGAGATTTAGAAATATAGAAACGAAACCAGGTCAAGCATATGATGAGTTTGAAAGAATTAAACACAGTCATTTTGATAGATGGGTGCTGGCCTTAAAAGTGGAGAAGACCTGTGAGGCTTGAAGGGAGATTATTCTGCTGGAGGAGTTTGAAGACTCACTACCAGAGATGGTAAAAATTCATGTGAATGAATATAAAGTTGAAGAAGTGGGAAGCGCGGCAGAAATGACAGATAAATATGCATTGGGGCATGAGATGAAATTTAGCTTCTGGGAGGAGTTTCAACCTGTGAAGGATAGAAACTAGGAGAAGGCGAGATCACACGCTACAAAGCGAACAGTAGAACACAATCGTTTAATATAGGTGAAAAAAGAAGCCCAAGGGAGTTGAAAGGAGGTGAAAGTCCGATTGTGTTTTCACTACTAGGGAGTGAAACACATTAAATTACAGTGCTGATGGTTTCAGAAAGGCACTGAGAAAAGGAGCGTTCACTGCAGTAAGCTGGGACACACCGTGCTGGGGGTTGAAGGAAGACACTTTAGGAAAAGATGTGGTAGAAAAGGCTAAGCCAGTGGCATTAGTGAAACTGTTGAAGAAGACCCTAAGTCTCCAAGGAGCTGTAGGAGAGTGCACAGCCTAGGTACAGAGTCAGTGCCTGGTCTCTATAAAGAATTCGCCTCTGTGGATAAAGTTTACTCAGAAGGTGGGGCGGGGGGAGGGGGGTGTGCGAGGGAGGACGATAAATTATAATTTTCTGAGATATGGGATCTGCTCTGTCACTAATAGTTGAGAAGTGAGGTGCCAGAAAAGCACAATAGATCAGGCAGCATCTGAAGAGTAGGACAATCTACATATCAGGTATAAACCCATCGTCAGGAATGTGGCAGGGGAACAAGGGGGCTGAAAGATAAATAGGAGGGTAGGAGTTGGACTCGCGGGAGGGTCACTGGGAGGGCGATAGGAAGATGTAGGTGGGAGTGATAGTGATTTTTCAGAGGAGAGAGTCGAGTGGATAGGTGGGGAGAACGATGGACAATTAAGACAGTTCAAGAGGGCGGTGCTAATTTGAATGGTTAGATCTGGCATAAGGTTGTGGGAGGGAAGATTTGGAAATTGGTGAAGTCGATGTTGATGCTGTATAGTTTGAGGGTTCCAGCTGTCCTACCACCTATCCACTTCACTGTCCTCTCCGATCTATCACCATCACCCCTCGACCTGCATCTACTTCTTGCCTTGCAAGCTACCTTCCACCCAGCTCCACCCCACCCTCCTATTTATTTCTCAGCCCCCTTCCCCCTCCCTTCCCCCCCACTTATCTGATGAAGGACTTGTGCCTGAAACGTTAACTCTCCTGCCTCCCACATAGTGCCTGATCTGCTGTGCTTTTCCAGCCCCTCACTTTTCAACTCTGACCTCCATCGTTTACAGCCTCACTTTTTTCAGCCCCTAATAGCAAGAGATGGAAGGATTTTCACTCTTTCTGACATGTTACTCAAGAGCGTGATAATTTGTGGAATTGGGGCAGAAATTCAGGTTGGGGACAGAAACATCACATTGGAGTGCCAAATCAGGATAGGGGAAGTAACAGTGAGAGTGAGTGACAGAGTGTCAGTCCCAGGAATACAGTTTGTTCTTGTGAACGATTTAATAGGATCCAAGGTGGGAGTGACCTCTTCCGGTGGAGAAGTCAAATGAAAACTAGGGAACTGAGGAGTTAAAAGAAATATACCCAGGAATTTTCCAGACTGTTTAGTAACAACATCCCACTGTCATAAGTTACAGCAGGAAGAAAAAACGAAAGAAAAAGACAAAGGAGATGATGTTCAGGTTACTGACACTCTGTTTGATGTCACGGTGCAGGAAAACACCTGAGCGTGGAGGAAAACGGTAGGTTAGTGCAGAAGGGAAATGGGCCAAAATGCACTAGATCATTTGACTGGCAGCATACCATGTTACGGGTAACACACAAACTAACTGCAGGTGGTCACCTAGGTGTACGGAAGACTCAGGCTAAGGTGCAGAAGCATTTCGAGTGGCTTGGAATGCACAAGAACGTGGTTAATTTATGTTGTACGTGTCATACATGCCAAATGATCGGTAATTCACAGGCAATAAAAGCCAGCACCTTTGTTGCCAATTCCTGCATTCGAAGAACCTTTCAAGTGGGTTCTGATTAATTGTGGAGCTCCCCTTTCTAAAATAAAAGTGGAAACCATTATTTGCTGACCATAATGGATGTGTCTACCAGATTTCCAGAGGCAATTCCATTATGGAGTGTTAAGGCAAAAAGGGAGGTAGAGGAGTTGGTAGCTTTTTCTTACTCGCTGTGGGCTCCGCAGAGAGATTTAGTCAGACCAAGGGTCTCAGCTGTTTACCCCACAGCTGTTTAAGGAAGTCATGGATAGCTTAGGCATACAGCACTTCAAATCAAGTGCGCCCATCCTGAATCTCAGGGAACATTGAAAAGTTAGCATTAGACACTGAAGACCATGTTAACAGCGTACTGTCAGGATTAGCCAAATGATTGGGATAAAGGTGTCCCATTAAATTGGTTATCATCGAAGATGCCCCAAATAAATCTACTCTGTTTACTTCCTTTGAGTTAATCTTCGTACATGAAGTGAAATCCTTTGAATTTAATTAAATCTAAATTGACTGGACCAAAGTCGGAGATCTCACACTTGGATTATGTTTGTGAGGTGAGGGAGAGATTAGACCGAGTAGGTGAGTGAACTAAACAACACCTGAAGAGGACACAACATAGAGTGAAGCAGGTGGGGATGACGTATTAGTAGTTTAAGTAATGCTCAGGAGACCAGAAGCCAACTGAATTAGAATACTATTGTTTGGACAGCTGGAAAGCAATCAAATTATAAGAATTATTGTATCATGGAGAGTAAATCAACTCGGCATTTTGAACACTAGAGAGAACTACTGACATCCAAGAGCAGAGTAACTGCTGCAGAGCAGGAGTGCTAACTGGGCATCTCTACCAAAGATATGTGTTCATGACAAACCTACTTGCAGTAAAACAAAATGTGACCAAGGGAGATCAGCAGCTGGAAGAGTGAACACAACGGGGAAAATAGAGACTGTGTGGTCTTGAGATTGTAATGTTTAATATGTGGGTTGTTGGAACAGCATATTATTACAGAGTTGGAAACAGGTAGTAAGTAGCAAAGAAAAGAGGGGCTTGTATTTGTGAACAGCTGTTGTTTAGTGTTCACTATTAAAGTTAACAAACTAATTTGTGAATGTTTGTTTAAATAGTGGAATGTAGGAGATCTGTGTCGCTCATATTTTAACAGATTACAAGGTGAGGGGAGCTTTTCTGGGTGTTTGGTTTTAGTTAACAGAGGGGTTCAACTCCACCTTGTAAATGTCCATCCACACTAACCCCATTTCCCTGCAGTTGGCCCATATCCTTCCAGTCCTTTCCTATCCACATATTTATCCAAATGATTTTGAAATATTGTTAATGTACCCCCTCAGCCACATCTGCTGGCAGCTCATCCACGTACCAGCCTCTGAGTAAAGAAGTGGCCCCTCAGGTTCCCTTTTATTCCTTCCTCTCTAACCTTAAACTGATCCCATCTCGTCCTTGATTCTCTACACCTTGGAAAAAGACTGAGAGCATTAACCCTGTCCATACACCTCGTGATTTTATACAGCTCTATAAGGTCCCCCCTCAGTCTCCTACACTCTACCGAAAAGGTCCGAGCTTGTCCAACCTCTCCCTTTTACTCAGACCATTGGGTCCTGGCAACGTCCATGGGAATTTATTCTGCACGCTTTCTAACTTCATAAAATGCTCCCTACAACAAAGTGACAAAACCTGAACAGAATACTCCAAGTGCGGCCTTACCAAAGTCCTGTATAACTGCAACATAAATTCCCAACTTCCATACTCAATGTCCAGTCTGATGAAGGTCAGTGTTTCAAATGCCTTCTTCACTGCCCTGTCTAACTGTGACTCCACTCTCAGAGAACAGTGCATCTGAACACCAAGGTCTCTCTGCCCTCTACACCCCTTAAGGCCCTCTCATTCGCCGTGCAACTCCTACCTTGAGTTGTGTTGCCAAAATGCAAGACATCACGCATCTATAGTAAATTCCATTTGCCATTTCTCGGCCCACTTCCCCAACTGATTAAGGTCCTGCTGCAATTTCTGATAAACTTCCTCACTGATCATGCTCCCACTTACTTTACTGACATCTGCAAACTTACTAATCATACCTTGTACATTCTCAACCAAATCATTGATAACAAACAACAATGGACCCAGCCTCCAGTCTGACAAGCATCCTTCCGCGAAACCCTCCGCTTCCTACCATCAAGCCAACTGTGTATCCAATTGGCCAGTTCCCCAGCATTCTATGTGATGTAACTCTCCAGAGCAGCCTGCCATGTGGAACCTTATCAAAGGCCTTACTGATATCCATAGGGACTATGGTTACCGCTCAGCCCTCATCAACCTTCTTGGTCACTTCATCAACGAACTCGAACAAATTTGGGAAGCATGATCTCCCACTCACAATTCTATGCTGACTGCTCCGAATCAAACCCTGTGTAAGTAATGGGTGCAGTCAATGATATAAAGTCCTTCATTGTAAGATGATTCAAGTACATAAGTATTACCATCGTCCTGCTGTTGTAGGGCCTTGCTGAGACTGATTGGGACACTCCCTACGGATTTGATCTCCTTTGTAAGGAATGATCTCCTTACCACAGACACGCGTGATGGTATCACGAGGATAGAGTGAAGAAGCTGAGTGTTTAATCAGTACAGTTGTGAGAGACGAAGAAACGGCGACGTTAAACACGAGGAGTGGCAGGGATCACTTATTTCCAAAAGAGACATTGACAGGGTGAGAAATTCCATACTTTACCCAGGATTGATTGGTTTGATTTATTGTCACGTGTACCTCAGTACAGGGAAACACTTTATTTATGAGCAGTGGAGGCAGATCATAGTAAACATGGCCAGACAGATCATAGGGTGGAAATAAACTTGGACAGAGTAACGCATACAGGTTACACTGAACAGGACGGGCACTAGACAAGATCAACATGAACACAGTCAGCATTATTTGAACTTAGAGAGTCCATCCATCAGTCTAACGTGACTTTCCTAATAGTTTATATGCCTAAATTAACTCGTCCCACGTTATTGTGCAGTCAGCGTGTGAACCCGTACTGAACGTCATGTTGCTCACAATCCCCAACAGCAGCCACAATACCTTCCATCTGAAACAGGTAGCCATTCCCACCAGCTTCCGCCCTACATAGAGAACACCAGCCTGTCTTCTCGGAGATGGAAGGTACCTTCTTGTGACTTCCCTCCTCACCACTAGAAAACCACGTTAAAGTCCCACGTGTGTATCATGACAAACGGAGCTACAACGAACAACATGGAGCAGTCTGTCTGTGCAGCCTCTGCTCCACTTCGTCATCATGTTAGAGCATCAGTTAGGAGACAGCGAGAACTGTTGATACTGAAGATCAGAGTAGACAGTGGTTTGCTGGAAAAGCACAGCAGGAGAACCGACGTTTCGAGCATAAGCCATTCATCAGGAATCAGCATCAATTACCTCACTCTGTCCCTATGTAAGGGCATTGCGGTGGGAACGGCCTCCTTCTGTTCCTGTATAAGTGACTCAAGGGACTGACTGGCTTCTTCCTCGTCCGATTGGACAGGGCCAAGGGCCTGATTGTGTTACCCCGGTTCCTGTATGACAGCACGATGTGCTGACTAGTGTGATGCTGCTGTAGCTTTAAGAGATATTTTGTTCTGGTTTCTTTTACGAGAGAGATTGAATGACCGTTACCAAGCTGGATAGTTAAGACCACTTGAGTAAACAACTAGTGAGGCCTTCGGTTTATTTTAATGCAGATGGAATGTGTATGGTCAGCTCTCACAGATTAAGATTTCTGGGTTTTGGTTTCTCAGTAACATCAGAAATTATTGGGGTCTCCACCGAGTTGAAAGCTTTCATGAATGTCTCCTGGCAGTTACTCTCGATGGATTTTCTCCTGGTGCTGTTTTTAAATCCTGAATTGGAGAAATATTTGTGTCATTCAGTGTCTGAATATTCCTTTTTGCCAAGGGCTGTGTTCATGTGATTTTCCCGTATTGGAACAGTTCATTAGTAATAGTTCCTCGATCTATTATTCTGTAAACTCGTCCAATATAATTACGTTATTCTAAATTCTTCTTTCTTTGGTTTTATTTCATCTATTGTGTTTAAGTAAATGGTGTTATGCTTCACACCAAGTTGTTTAACCACTCACATTGCATCTGGAACAGACACTTTACATTTTCTTGAAAATAAGAAAGCATTAGAGTCTCGGCTACCACCTTCAAATATTGTCGAGGGGCTCTGGTGTGGCCCATCACACTAGAATCCTTCTCTTCCTGAGTAATATGTTGGAGGCACTGAATGGGCTGTCCCTGTTCTTCTCCAATAGTGTCAATGGGCTGAATGACTTCCTCATATTCCTGTGAAACCAGTGTAAGGTGCGGAATGAACTCTTATTTTACTGTGGCAATGTGCAGTGTCAGACAGTCCTTTATATGAATGTTACGGACTCTTTAAAAGCACAAGCCTCAATGGAGTCCATGTCTTGCTGCACATGGACACAATCCAGTTCAGAAGCGGACGGGGGCGTCAAATTATTCTGAACATTGAGGAATCCTCTGTGACCCTCCCCACTTCTGATCTTATGGTGGGGAGGGTGAGGCTGGGGAGACATTGATGAAGCAGCTGAAGATGTTTGTGAAGAGGAAGCTACCCTGAGGATCTCCCACAGAGGTGACCCAGGACTGGGATGATGAACGTCTTCCTTTGTGCCATGTTTGACTCCAAACACTGCAGAGTTTACTCTGATTCCCATTAAGTTCAGATTTGTGAAGATCCTTGATGTCAACAGAAGTTAACAGAAGCTTTGATATCAGGGCCAGTCATTTTTACCTGACCCCTTGTGTCAACCTCTTTTGTTCATATCAATAGGCCATGGTATAGGAGCAGCAAGGGTTTTCTTCAAGCAGGTGGCATTTAATGTCAGGATTTCTCTTCTCAAGAGTGTTCGGGGAGTCAGATGACTGAAGGTATTTGAAGAGGAGGTCGATGGATATTGAGCTGGTAGAGAGTTGAGGGTGAAAAAAATTGGGTATGAAAGAGGATTTGAGACCAAGAGCAGATCAGTCATGACCTTAGTGAGGGCAAGGCAGGGTTGGGGAGTGAACGAACTGCCCCTGTATCTGATGTTCTCACATTCTGTTATTGGAAAGTTAGTGGGAGTTATTTTCATGGATGTTCTGTTATTGAACGTTGCCATCAGGGAGACCAGAGGATTTTGTGAGCCATCGCTGGGTGAGGTATGGGGCTGTATTCACAGTGAATTTGGGTCTAGAACCTGACCAATAAATGGAGCACAAGTTGCAGAGAGGGGAAGCTCTGTAAAGAGAGATGAGGGGCCTCTTTCATACCCAGCCTGGGTTTTACAATTACATTTCTCAAATCACCTCAAAGCGTGTGGGACAGTCTTGAAGGGCCGAATGATCTCCTCTGTTTCTGTGCACCAGGTTATAGATGTAAGTAGTCTCTAAATGCTCCTGCCTAACAGGTTTAATGGTCTGAATGGAACACAGGATTGAGGGACAGGAGTGAGTCATTAGATACATTGAGCCTTCTCCACCAGGCACTAAGATTGTGGCTGATCAGGTTGTGGTCTCAGCTCCACTTTCCTGTCTGTGTCCCATTATCCATGACTCAGTTCTCTGTCAAATATTTCAGTAACGCAGCTTTGAAACAATGTGAACATAGAGGCACGATAAACTTTCAGTGAAGAGAATTCGGATTTGAAAGGTACTTACAGAATTTTTCGTCATCCCACTTATAGAATCAGAGCATCATGCAGAATAGAAACAGACCAGTTAGTGCAATCTGTTCACTCCGATCAGATATCAAATCTGATTTAGTCCCATTTGCATTTGGCCAATATCCCTCCTCTTTCAGATACTTTTTAAATGTGCGATTGTAACCGCCTTCACCACTTCCTCTGACAGCACTTTCTGTACACACACCACTCTCTGTTTGAAACATTTAATTTCAGGTCCCTTCTAAATTATTCGTCCTTTCCCCTTCAACCTGTGCTCTCCTGTTCTGGGATCCTGAGGAGCAGAACATGGCTGTTCAGAATAACACTCCAGGGGGAAACATGTCAAACTAATCAACCTCTCGCTAAAGCTCAAATCTCCAGTCCTGGGACATCCGTGTAAATCTTTTCTGCAGACAACTGAGTTCTCTGCAGAATTCTTAAAGTGGCCTCACCAACATCCTGTACAGATGCAACATGCCATCACAACTCCTATACTCAATGCTCTGACTGATTAAGGCAAATTTGTAAAATGTGTTCTGTACTGCACTGTCTGTATTCGACTCCACTTTCAAGGAACAATGTACCTGCAGCCCTATGTCCATTTGGTTCACAACACTCACCAGGCCCTTACCATTAAGTGTATAATTTCTGCCCTGGTCTGCCTTCCCAAAATGCGTAACCTCGTATTTATCTAAATTAAACTTCATCTGTCACTCCTTGCCTCTTTGCCCCATCTATTTGTGGTCTTGTTGTACTCTGAGATAATCTACTACACCACCTTTCTGATGTCATCTGTAAAATTACTAACGATGGCCCCAATATTCACATCTAAATCCTTTACATAAATGATGAAATGTTTTGTGAACTCAGGACTGATTCTTCCAGCACACTGCTGCTCACAAACCTCCAGTCTGAAAACTACCCCTCTTCCTTCAAGCCAATTGTGACTAGCTTCCTCTGTATCCCATGAAACCTAACCTTACTGATCTGCCTACCAATCGGAATGTGATGAACACCTTGCTGAGGTCCATATAGACAATGTCTACCAAACTGCCTTCATCAATCTTCTTTGTCACCTCTTCATAAAACTCAAGAAAATTAATAGACATGATTTCCCATGCAGAAAGCCACGTTGACTACCCTGATCAGCCCTTGCCTTCCCAAATGGATGGAAATGCTATCCCTCAGAATCCCCTCCAACAACTCACCCACCACCGACATCAGGCTCACCGGTCTATAGTTCCCCGACTGTTTGGGTCACTGTTTCCTTTTCTAGTCCCACTCTTCCACTGCTCACAACAAATGTTAAATGTGACCAGGTCGGTGCTATGGCCAATGATATCAGTCTCAGACAGGGTCAGGAGCAGTTTTAGGAACAAGTCAGGCTAGTTTCTTTAATCTGCTAAAACAACACATTTATGATCCAGAGCAATGTTACTCCAACTATGATGAACAAACACTGATACACACACACACACACACACACACACACACACACACACACACACACACACACACACACACACACACACACACAATAAACAAAATCTCTGCAATTTCACGTTGAAAGAACATTGTCCTGATATTATGGGAACTCATGACAAAAGGAAAAATTGAGAGATTGTCCAAAATGTTATTCTGGTTCTGAAGATATTGTACTCACATAGCTGTTAGCAATGGGATTTTATCCTGGGAGAGTTGGATTTGGCTGAATTCCCTTTGCATTAGGCTGGGAGGAGGTTCCAGGTTAGCACAGTGGCTCAGTCATTCACACTGCTGCCTTACAGCATCAGGGGCATGAGTTCAATTCCAGCCTCGGGCGACTATCTGCGTGGAGTTTGCATCTTCTCCCCTTGTCTGCGTGAGCTTCTGATGGGTGCTCCCGTTTCCTCCCACAGTCCAAAGCTTTATAATTCAAGTGGATTGGTCAAATAGTCCATAGTGTTCAGCGATTTCTACGTTAGGTGCACTAGTCAGTGGTAACTGTAAGGGCATGGGAAGGTTACTCTTTGGAAGGTTGGTATGGACTTGTTGGGCCGAAGGGCTTGTTTCCACTCTGCAGGGATTCTATAAAAATAAGAATGGTAACAATAACAGTAGAGTTTTGTTTTAGCTCGTACACGTTACTGTGATGAGGAATAATGAAGGAGAGCGAGTGCAATGGGCCGTTTCTTCTCGGGCAGATGACATTTTCTCCCTCTCTGAGTTAAATCATGCAACAATGTCATCCTCTCCCAAACTGGACCATGTGCGGTCCCCTTGTACATTGTCCAAACTATGTCTCCATCACATTCCCTGTTCCATGTCGATGCATCATTGCTGCTGTCATACACAGAGCCATACCCTTAGCAGAAAATGGTCTTGGTCAATTTGAAGATATGTTTATACGTCCCTGTGTCATTAAAAAATAAAATGCTTAATGTAATCAGAATACATAGAACATAGAACATAGAACAGTCCAGCATAGAACAGGCCCTTCAGCCCACCATGTTGTGCTGACCATTGATCCTCATGTATGCACCCTCAAATTTCTGTGACCATATGTATGTCCAGCAATCTCTTAAATGTCCCCAATGACCTCGCTTCCACAACTGCTGCTGGCAATGGATTCCATGCTCTCACAACTCTCTGTGTAAAGAACCTGCCTCTGACATCCCCTCTATACTTTCCTCCAACCAGCTTAAAACTATGACCCCTCGTGTTAGTCATTTCTGCCCTGGGAAATAGTCTCTGGCTATCAATTCTATCTATGCCTCTCATTAACTTGAATACCTCAATTAGGTCCCCTCTTCTCCTCCTTTTCTCCAATAAAAAACGCCCGAACTCAGTCAACCTCTCTTCATAAGATAAGCCCTCCAGTTCAGGCAGCATCCTGGTAAACCTCCTCTGAACCCGCTCCAAAGCATCCACATCTTTCCCATAATAGGTGACCAGAACGGGACGCAGTATTCCAAATGCATTTGAACCAAAGTTTTATAGAGCTGCAACAAGATCTCACGACTCTTAAACTCAATCCCCTGTCAATGAAAGACAAAACACCATATGCTTTCTTAACAACCATGTCCACTTGGGTGGCCATTTTAAGGGATCTATGTACCTGCACACAAAGATCTCTCTGTTCCTTCACACTGCCAAGAATCTTATCCTTAATCCTGAACTCAGCTTTCAAATTTGGCCTTCCAAACTGCATCACTTCACATTTATCCAGGTTGAACTTCATTTGCCACCTCTCAGCCCATCTCTGCAACCTGTCAATGTCCCGCTGCAGCCTACAACAGCAACGACACCTCCAACCTTCGTGTCATCTGCAAACTTGCTGACTCATTCTTCAATCCCCTCATCCAAGTCATTAATAAAAATTACAAAGAATAGAGGCCCAAGGACAGAGCCTGTGGAACTCCACTCACCACTGACTTCCAGGCAGAATATTTTCCTTCCACTACCACTCGTTGTCTTCTGTTGGCCAGCCAATTCTGTATCCAAACAGCTAACACAGACACCTGTGTTAAAATGAATGTTTTAACAAATACAGAAATTGCTGGAAAAGCTTGGCAGGTCTGTCAGCATCTAAATGCCTTTTACATGATGTAGTTGTACCAGCCTCCACCACTTCCTCTGGCAGCTCATTCCATACGCACACCACCCTCTGTGTGAAATGGTGCCCCTTAGGCCTCTTCAAAATCTTTCCCCTCTCACTTTCCACCAATATCCTCTAGTTTCGGACGCCCCTAACCTGGGGAAAAACCTTGACTACAAACCCTATCCATGACCATTCTGATTTTACAAACCTTTACTGCTGCAAAATGTGACTTCAATCAACACGAATGGCTGTACTTTCAATAATCTCAGGCCGAAATACTGAAATTCAACACCGACACCTGTTCTTTCTCCCTTAAGTCACAATTCTAAAACCAGTTTAATCAGTTTGTTCAGATATATTAGGAGACACTTCTGTGGGATTTACACCTAGACCTTTGTGCCCGGAGGTAGGGACACGAGCACCACTCGGCAACACCCATAAAGCTGTAACATTATTCTCCTGTGTGTTTGTACATCAGCCTGTTATGACATGCTGTGACATACCTTTGTACCATTCAGGACATGAATCCAAACCTTCTGGTCAAGAGCTAGGAACACTACCAAACAATTTCAGGAATTAGAATCAAACCCAGAGCCATGACTCAGAGGCACGGACACTACCCACTGCACTACTATACCCAGATTTTGGGTCATATTTTAAGGGGCAGTGTTCAGCTCGGAGTGGATTTATTATAATCAAGTTACCATAACTGAACTACACAAGTAAGTTAAACAAGTGCAAGATCGAAATTAACTATGAACATCTTTAATCGCTATTATCTGTAGTCTGCAATATTAGGGAAAGAAATCCTGTGGACACACTCTGCCCAATGAAGGGTCTCAAATAGATATTTATTACTGAACACCAGACACGGAGAAAGAGCATAATTTCTGGTCCCAAAATACCGACCAGTATTACCCAACTCTCACGTGTGTCTGCCCTCTGCATAAAACCATGAAATGATACCAGGCCGCTGATTAATGTCCAGCCTCTCCTCCCCACTGACTGTGTCTGCAATCCGTCCCTCCTCCCTCTAACCACACAAGGCAAACCAAGCTCAGGGTCTTTGAGAAAATCAAAGCCGGAGTGCACAAGCCTCCTGGAGAGGGGATGGGCATTTTAAAATTAAACAGGGAAGGTGAGGAGGTGGTAATATCACTCACTGGCCGAGGCGTGGCAGATGGAGTTTAGTTTGGATTAATGCGAGGTATTAGATTTGGTAAATCAAACAAGAGTAGGACTTATACAATTATACGTAGGGCCTTTGGCAGTGTTGTAGAACAGAGACCTCAAATATCAGGTATAATTCTTTAAAAGTTGCATCTCATATAGATAGTGATTAAGAAGGTGTTTTGCACAATTGTCTTCAATGGTCAGACCTTTGGGTATCGGAATTGGGACGTCATGTTGAGGTTGTACAGGACATTGGTGAGACCTCTCCTGGAATACTTTGTCCAGTCTGGTCATCCTGCCCGCTCATTCCATAGGCACACCACGCTTTGGGTGAAAAAGCTGCCCTTAGGTCACTTTTAAATATTTCCCCTCTTACCTTACAACTATGTCCTCTAGTTTTGGTCTCCACTCCCCTTATAAAATACATTGATTATTCACTTTGATATTATTGATCTTAATATTATTAACCTGGAGAGGGTTCAGAAGAGATTAACCTGGATTTTGCTGGAAATGGAGAGATTGAGCTATAAGGAGAGGCTGAATAGGCTGGGACATTTTTTACTGGAGAGTATGAGATGGAGGGGTAACTTTGCAGAGGTTTATAAAATCATGAGGTGTACAGATAAGCTGAAGGGCTGATGTCTTTTCCCTAGAGTTGGGGATTCAAAACTGAGGGATATTTTAAGGTGCGAGGAAAAAGATTTACAAAAGTCATGAGAGGAAATTATTTTAGACAGAAGCTGGCTTGTGTGTGGAATGAACTTGCAGAGCAAGTGGTGAAAACATATTAGATTAGATTAGATTACTTACAGTGTGGAAACAGGCCCTTCGGCCCAACAAGTCCACACCGACCCGCCGAAGTGCAACCCACCCATACCCCTACATTTACCCCTTACCTAACACTACGGGCAATTTAGCGTGGCCAATTCACCTGACCCGCACATCTTTGGACTGTGGGAGGAAACCGGAGCACCCGGAGGAAACCCACGCAGACACGGGGAGAATGTGCAAACTCCACACAGTCAGTAGCCTGAGTCAGGAATTGAACCCGGGTCTCAGGCGCTGTGAGGCAGCAGTGCTAACCACTGTGCCACCCACAAACAGGGAAAGTAATAATGTTTAAAGGACATTTAGATGAGTACATGGATACGACATCAGGTTGGATGGAGCTGTGAGCAGCTGCCCTCTCCCTCCCCCTCTCTGAATGTATCCCTGTTGGTTTTCTCCCTCTGCCAATGCCTTTGCAGTGGCGTGTGGAGGCCAGCGGAGGGTGGCATTGCATCACTTTCAGCACCACAGAGACTGCCAGACCTGCCCCACACAGAGGCACACAGATACACACACAGCAATTGTTCGGACGTGAAGCTCATCTGGTAATTTAAACTAAACATAAATAAATGCTCAATTCGCCTCGTAAACTGTTAAAATATGAGTGACAGACAACTCCCAAATTCCACAGTTTAAATAAAAACAACGATGTATTTTTTAACACTCAAAGTGAACTGAAAGAGACCCTCTATCTCTTAACTGCTTATAACCCGACTCCAGCTCTACAGCAATATACTGTTTCTGGGTCTGCCATCCTCTCATATCACAGTTACTTGTAAGCTCTCAGTTCAGAGCAGCATTCACTCTCTCTTAAAGGTACAGTTTCAACTTCATCCCATTATACCCTGATGAATATAGATAAGTGGAACCTATCCGGATTTCTCTTGCTCTGTGGTTTGTCAATATTTAATCTCCTCTGTCTCGTATGTGTCAGGATTTTTGTTGCTCCATTGACAGTATGTCATTATTCGACTCTGTCCGTGGGAATATATCAGTATTTCATTTGCTCACACTCATGTGTGTGGGGCAGGATTTCAGTTGTTTCATGGGGATTGTGACACTATGACAATCTTAATGTTTGTAAATGGTACCAAACCTGAAAGAACTCTGAAGTCTATGGAGGACAGTGTGGAACTCTAACAGGACAGTGACACGCTGGTAGATGGGGATCAATGCAGAGCTGCGTGAGGTGATGCACTTTGGTATGAAAGATAAAGAAAGACAGTTTAAAACAGGCTGTGCCATTGTAAAGGGGCTGCAGGATCAGAGAGCGCTGCTTGGATATGAGCACAGATTGTTGAAGATGTCAGGACAAGTGGGAAGAGCAGTAACTATCACAGATTAGTTTCTGTATCTGAGCTGTTTACAGGAGGAGTGTAGGAGGGAACCTCCGTGCTCCCTTCCTGAGATGTGATGGAGACGATGTGTTGTGAGCCCACCCTCCTGCCCACCGAGACCGTGGGGATTCCATTTGTACCAGCTCGACACAGAAAGGAGATGGCAACAGGGCCACGGCTTCTAAGTTGTGCCGGGGGGAAACGGAGCTGCCAGGGGGTTAAAAGTGAGAGTTGCCCTTCAGTGAAAATTGCTCCTTACTCAGTCAGTGGCACGTGGGTGTTTCAGAATCTCCAAACGAGGAATCCAGGGTCATATCAGGGTCCTCCCCACATAGCGGGGGTAGGGGTGTGTGGTAACGGATATCGGGCACTCCACCACCCGGCTTGGCCCTTTCTGTCCTATTCCAGGCTGTTTCTCCTGGAATGGAAAGAAGGGAGGGAGTGAGGATGGGAGTGGGTGGCCCTGCTGTTAGTGCCGGTGCAGGTGGGGGACATGGGGAGGGGTTCGGATGGAGTCAGTCCACAGTGTTGTTTCCATTAGTGTGAGGGAGGGAGTGAGAGAGAGGGAGAGAGAGAGAGCGGAGGGGGGGCGGGGAGAGAGAGAGTGGCGGGGTGTGGGGGGAAGGTGCCATAATAGATATACATTGAGTGTGAGGGAGCAGAGAGAATAGAACATAGAACATAGAACATAGAACATAGAAGGATACAGCGCAGTACAGGCCCTTCGGCCCTCGATGTTGCGCCGACCGAGTCCTACCTAACCTATATTAGCCCAATAACTTCCAAATGCCTATCCAATGCCCGCTTAAATGAACATAAAGAAGGAGAGTTCACCACTGATACGGGCAGGGCATTCCATGAACTCACAACCCGCTGTGTGAAGAACCCGCTGGGTGACCCTTACCCTGACAGAGTGGGGAAGGTTATTGCTGGTTGTCCTGTATTGCTGGACATTTCTTCAGATACTGCACTGAGCTAGGTGGGGAGCTCAGACCATGCTCAGTGGGTCTGGTGGTGTGACCCCCTCTGGGAAGAGAATGGTCACCCTTTGAACTAGCCCATCCACTAGGACCGCCGTGGCACCAGTGCCAGGGATTACTGAATACCCAGGGGCACCCGGGCGATGGTGAGTTCCTCTAACCATGATGGGTGGGAGAATCGGGCTGGTATTGAATGAGACGGACACCATGGGGATCGGGTGGGTAGTTAATGAGGTGAGTACAATACAATAGCACCAGGAAATTAGCACAGCCTCGTGCGGATGATCCCTCTGTTCCTGGTTTATAGATCAATGCACTGGGGTGGGGTACACAGCCCGACATGCTGGGAGGGTACCTGCTCCTGGGTTACAGATTAATTCACGGGAGATCACTGCATAGGTCACTGGGCTGGTCAGACAATCTGGTTGAGGTTTATAGATAATGCACTGATGTGGTCAGTGCAGCTCCCCATGCTGGATGGATATGTAGCCTGTGCACAGGACATGATGTTGGTGTGGGTATGGGGGAAAAGTGATGGACAGGTCAAGAAGTTCCCCGGAACGTTCTGTCCCTGACATTGTTTGTGAATGGCCAGATGTCAGTGAATTGAACAAATGATAAGATCCCGAGGGAAGAGATCCCGTTCCAGGGAGAAGGAGACGCTCTTCCGAAGGCCCCTCAGGCAGTTAACGGGGTGAATACGTTTTCCCTGCGTTTACATTTCTTCCTGACACAGGATCGACCACAATTTAGACCAAAATACAGAAATTCCCAAACTCCGTTTGTTTTCAGGAAACTGGGAGAGAATCCTTCAGGACAGCAACATTTCCACCCTTCGTATTAGGAACTGGGAAGGAGAGACCGGTGTCTGTTCTCGAGTGATCGAGTATGTGGGAATGTTCTAGAAACCATCTGTCCTTATGGATGTGTCTCTGTGTGTTTGGGGAGGGAGGGTTTCTTGTGTTTTGTCAGTAATTCCGACCTTCCCATTTGTTATTCCAGCTCCAATTATTTTAATAAATCCCTGAATACAGGGACATATTTGAAAATCTCACTGGGTCCCCAATCAAACGGGTCCCTTTGCCTCCAGGCTGATGGATAATGGGTTTGTTTTCCTTCCTCACAGTTAACGTAGTGACCATCTACATCCTGCTTTATAAAGATTGTGGATTGTCTCCATGTGTCAGACGTTACCTGGGGACCATGGCAGCGGCAGATCTCCTGGTCATTATCCTCGACCTGATACTGAGACACATTCCCATTGTTTATCAGGAACAGTTTTATTTCCTGAAGGATTCCGTCTCCGTGTGTAATATCCACGCCGTCCTGCTTTATGCAGCCACTGACTGCTCTGTCTGGTTCACCGTCACTTTCACCTTTGATCGGTTTGTGGCCATTTGTTGCCAGAAGCTGAAAAGTAAATATTGCAGTGAGAAAACGGCGGCTGTGGTTCTGGGAGCAGTGACTGTGCTGAGCTGATTAAAGAATATTTCCTGGTACTTTATGCTCACGGCTCGGTATTGGCTGGGGAACCGCCCCTGGTTTTGTGATGCAACAGTCGCTGTTTGATTCTCCAGTGTCTGGGTCACAATCGAGTCCCTCCACCACATTCTAACCCCGGGTGTCCCATTTTTCCTGATTCTGCTGCTCAATGTTCTCACAGTCAGACACATTTTAGTGACCAGCAGAGCCCGCAGGAGACTCCGCGCTCACACCAATGGGGATGCTCAGTCTGACACAGAAATGAGAAACCGAAAAATATCCATCATATTACTGTTTGTGATCTCGGCCAATTTCATCCTGTTATGGTCAACGTTAATGCTATATTCTATATGGTACCGGATGGATGATATTGGGTATCAGTCTGTGTTTCTCCATTGGTTTGTGCAGGAATTGGGCTTCATGCTGCAGCTCCTCAGTTGCTGCACAAACACCGCGATTTATGCCATGACCCAGACTAAGTTCAGGCAGCAGCTGAAGAATGTGCTGAAATATCCCTTCACCCAAATCCATCCATCCATCAAATTCCCTCATTAATCAATCCATCCGGGATTTTCTCATTTCAGTTCAGTGTTTCAGCGATGGAGCAGCCTGTCGCTATGGTAACAAACTGAGGGCAGCGCTGGTGTGTCCATCCTTATCCCACAGGGGGGTTACAGGGAAGCATTTCAATGTTTCTCACAGCTCAGGGGCCAGTGAGAAAAGGCACCATCCTACTGACTGTATCCATCACTTCCATTTGTAACCAATAAAAATGTTGATTAAAGCGTGCCGAGCAGCAGAGTGACCAATGTTGTTGCGTGTCTTTGTGTTGGAGAAGCTGAGCTGGAGAGAGACAGACTCAGCCCCAAGTCCTGGTCCTCAGGGAAGGGGAGGGCACCGCGCCCTGAGCTCAGGAGCTAGGAGTAACTCCCTCTGTCCCCCCAACTCCAACCTGACCTCCCCATTTCCTCTACCCTACTCTTTTTCCTCATTTCTCTCCCTCTCTCTCTCTGCACACTCACTCTTTCTCACCACCTCTCCCTTTCACTCCCCCTCACCCACCCTCTCTCTCTCACACACCCCTAACCCTGATTTCTCCTCCTGCCTCCACTCGTTCCTCTCCCCCTCCCCTGCACTCACTCTCTCCTGCCATCTGTCTCCCTCCCGCAATTCCGTCTCTACCCCCTTCTCCCACCTCCCATATCTCTTTATATTCTCACACCCACCCCTCCAATCACACGCATCCAAAGCACCAACCTTCCCCACTCCCCCACCCTCCCCCGCCCAGTGTCAGGATTAGAGGGAGAGGGACGCGTCAGAGAGACAGAGTGTGTCAGAGAGAGAGGGAGGGGCAGGAGGGAGAGAGATTTAGTCAGAGAAAAACAGAGCGAGGTGGGGAGAAAGAGAGCCCGAGGTAGGGGGATCGAGAGTGAGAGAAGGTGGAGAGAGTTAAGGAGCAGGGAGAGAGGTGGTGAGGGGAGACAGAGAGAGGAGGGACAGAGAGAGGGGGCGGAAGAGAGAGTGGTGCAGAGAGAGGGGGAACAGAGAGAGGAGGGACAGAGAGAGGAAGCGGCAGAGAGAGTGGAGTCAGAGAGAGAGGGCAGAGAGAGGGGAGACAGAGAGAGGGGAGGCAGAGAGTGGGGGACAGTGAGGGGGACAGAGAGAGGGAGTGACAAAGAGAGGAGATACAGAGAGTGGGAGACAGAGAGAGGGGGGATAGAGATGGGGTACAGAGAGAGGGGTGACAAAGAGAGGGGATACAGAAGTGAGGGACAGAGAGAGGGGGACAGAGCGGGGTGGACAGAGAGAGAGGGACAGAGAGGGGGACACAAAGAAGGGAGACAGAGAGAGGGGGACAGAGAGACGGGGACAGAGAGGGGAGTACAGAGAGAGGGGGTCAGAGAGGGGAAAACAAAGAGATAGAGAGGGGATAGAGAGAGGGGGGACAGAGAGAGGGGGATAAAGAGAGGTGGACAGAGAGAGGGGAAAACAGAGTGAGAGGGACAGAGAGGTGGGACAGAAAGAGGCGGGACAGAGACAGGGGGACAAGAGATAGAGAGGGGATAGAGAGAGAGGGGGACACAGAGAGGGGGACAGAGGGGGACAGAGGGGGACAGAGGGAGAGGGGCAGAGAGAGGGGTGACAGAGTGTTAGGGACAGAGAGGGCGGACAGAAAGAGGGGGTCAGAGAGATAGAGAGGCAATAGAGAGAGGGGGACAGAGAGAGGGGGGAAAGAGAGAAAGAGAGGATAGAGAGGGGGAGAGAGAGGGGGACAGAGAGAGGGGGCAGAGAGAGGGGGACAGAGGGAGGGGGGAACAGAGAGAGGGAGGACAGAGAGATGGGGGACGGAGAGATGGGTGACAGAGGGGGGCAGAGAGTGGGGGCAGGGAGGGGGTGGACAGAGGGGAGGGGGACAGAGAGGAGGATACAGAGAGGGAGACAGAGAGAGTGGGATAGAGAGAGGGGGACAGAGAGAGATGAGGCCAAGGAAGGGGAGTGGGGGGGGGGTGTCAGAGAGATGGGAATGGAGTGGGGGGGAACAGAGAGTCGGGCAGAGAGAGAGGTGGAACAGAGAGGGTGGAGGACAGAAAGAGGTGGAGACAGAGAGATGGGTACAGAGAGGGGGTGTCAGAGAGGGATGGGCGAAGGGAGGGGAGAGAAAGAGAGGGGGGTAACAGAGAGATGGGAATGGAGTGGGGGGAACAGAGAGTCGGGCAGAGAGAGAGGTGGAACAGAGAGAGTGGAGGACAGAGAGAGGGGGTCAGAGGGAGATGTGGTCAGAGGAGAGAGGGGGACAGAGAGAGAGGGAACAGAGAGGGGGTGGGGGTCAGAGAGAGTCAGGGTAAAGAGAGTGGGAAAACAGTGAGGGGGACAGAGAGAGAGGGTGTTCAGAGAGACGCGGGACAGAGTGGGGGGACGAGGGTGGCAGAGAGAGGGGATAAGAGATGGGGACAGAGAGATGGACAGCAGAGGGGGGCAGAGAGCAGGTGGATAGAGGAGGGGGACAGAGAGGGGGGTACAGAGAGGGTGAAAAAAGAGAGTGGGTGCAGAGAGAGAGGGGACAGAGAGTGGGGGACAGAGAGAGGTAGACAGAGAGGGAGACAGAGGGAGGAGGGACAGAAAGAGGGTTACACTGAGAGGGGTACAGACAGGGGGGACATAGAGAAGGGACAGAGAGAGGGGGACGGGGGAAGCAGAGAGAGCTGGAGAGGGGACAGAGGGAGGGGGACAGATGGTGGGAGATGGACAGAGGAGGGACAGTGAGGGAGGGGACTGGCAGAGAGGGGACAGAGAGAGTGGGGGCAGAGCGAGGGGGAGGACAGAAAGAGGTGTAACAGAGAGAGTGGAGGACAGAGAGAGGGGTGCAGAGATGGGGGGGCAGTAAGAGATGGGGCCAAGGGAGGGGAGAGAGAGAGACGGGGGGACAGAGAGATGGGGACAGAGAGGGGGGGAACAGAGAGTCGGGCAGAGAGAGAGAGGTGGAACAGAGTGAGTGGAGGACAGAGAAAAGTGGGGTCAAAGAGAGGGGTACAGAGAGCGGGGGACAGAGAGAGAGGGGGACATAGAGAGGGGGCGACAGAGACAGGGGACAGAGAGAGGGGAGACAGAGAGGGGGGTGCAGAAAGGGGAAAGAGAGAGGCAGGACAGAGAGAGGGGGACAGAGAGTGGGGAACAGAGAGAGGGGGACAGAGAGAAGGGGGACAGAGAGAGGGGGACAGAGAGAGGGGGACAGAGAGAGAGGCGGAGACAGAGAGAGGGGTACAGAGAGAGGGGGACAGAGAGAGAGGGGGACATAGAGAGGGGGCGACAGAGACAGGGGACAGAGAGAGGGGAGACAGAGAGGGGGGTGCAGAAAGGGGACAGAGAGAGGCAGGACAGAGAGAGGGGGACAGAGAGTGGGAAACAGAGCGAGGGGGACAGAGAGAAGGGGGACAGAGAGAGGGGGACAGAGAGAGGGGGGACAGAGAGAGGGGGACAGAGAGCGGGGGACACAGAGATGGGGGACAGAGAGGGGGGACAGAGAGAGGGGGGACAGAGGGGGGGACAGAGAGGGGGGGACAGAGAGGGGGTGCAGAGGGGGGCAGAGAGGGGGAACAGAGAGGGGGAACAGAGGGGGGGAACAGAGAGGGGGGAACAGAGAGGGGGGACAGAGAGGGGGGGACAGAGAGACGGAAACAGAGAGGGGGACAGAGAAAGGAGGACAGAGAGAGAGGGGACAGGGAGAAAGAGGGGGTACAGAGGATGCGGCATAGAAAGATGGGGGACAGAGAGAGGGGGGACAGAGAGAGAAGGCACAGAGAAGGGGAACAGAGAGAGAGGGGGAACAGAGATGGGGAGACAGACGGGGACAGAGAGAGGGGGACAGATGGGGACAGAGTGACGAGGACAGAAAGAGAGGGGACAGAGAGAGGGGAGACAGAGAGAGGCGGGACAGTGAGAGGGGGACGGAGAGAGGGGGATGGAGAGAGGGAGGACACGAGGGGAAATAGAGAGGGACGGAGCAGAGTGTTGGACAGAGAGAGGGGGAACGAAAGAGGGGCGTACAGAGAGAGGGGGAACGAAAGAGGGGTGTACAGAGAGAGGGGGCACGAAAGAGGGGGGTACAGAGAGAGGGGGAACAGAATGAGAGAGGGGACAGAGAGAGAGGGTGATGGAGAGTGGGGACAGAGAGAGGGGGAGAGAGAGAGGGGGACAGAGAGAGAGGGGGACAGAGAGACGGGGACAGAGAGAGTGGGGACAGAGACTGGAGGGATAAAGAGAGGGGGGACAGAAAGAGAGGGGGCAGAGAGAGAGGGTGACGGAGAGTGGGGACAGAGAGAGGGGGACAGACAGAGGGGATACAGAGAGAGGGGGACAGAGAGAGGTGGACAGAGAGAGGGGGGACAGAGAGAGAGGGAACAGAGAGAGGGGACAGAGTGAGGTTGACAAAGAGAGGGGGATAGAGAGGGGAGAGTGAAAGAGGAGACAGAGAGAGGGGGACAGAGGGGCGGGACAGAGAGACGGGGGGGCAAAGAGATGGGAGGCAGGGAGAGGGTGACATTGAGAGGGGGGACTTTAAGAGGGGGGACAGAAAGGGGGGACAGAGGGGGGGACAGAGAGGGGGGACAGAGGGGGGAGAGAGGGGGCAGAGAGATGGGAGAGACAGAGGGGGGACAAAGAGAGGGGGACAGAGAAGGGGGAGAGAGAGTGGGATAGAGGTAGGGGGTCAGAGAGAGTGGGAGAAAGAATGGGTCACAAAGTGGGGGGACAGAGTGGGAGGACAGAACGGGGGGCAGAGAGAGGGGGACAGAGAGAGTGGGCAGAGAGAGACAGGACAGAGGCAGGTACAGAGAGAGGGCGGAGCAGAGTGGGGGACAGAGAGAGAGGGGGACAGAGAGGGGAACAGAGAGAGGGCGGACAGAGGGGGGGCAGAGAGAGCGAGAGGTGTAACAGAGAGAGTGGAGGACAGAGAGAGGGTGCAGAGAGAGAGGGGGCAGAGAGAGAGGGTGACAGAGATGGGGGAGAGAGAGGGGGGACAGAGAGATGAGGACGGAGATGGTGGGACAGAGGATGGGACAGAGATAGGGGCAGAGAGAGGGGAACTGAGAGAGACTGGGGACAGAGAGAGGGGAGCAGTAGGGGACAGGGAGAGGCGTCAAAGAGAGGTGTAGAGAGAAGGGGACAGAGGGGGTGGAAAGAGAAGGGGACAGAAAGGGGAACAGAGAGAGAGAGGGGGTCAGAGAGAGGGGGGATAGAGAGAGGGGTCAGAGAGAGCGGGCGACAGAGAGAGAGGGACAGAGAGAGGTGGGGTAGAGAGAGAGGGAGTACCAAGAGACGCTGGATAAAGAGAGGGGTTCGGGTGCAGAGGGAGGGGGGACAAAGTGATTGAGGACAGAGAGAGGGGGCAGAGAGAGGACAGAGAGAGGGGGCAGAGAGGGGACAGGGAGAGGGGACAAAGAGAGGTGTAGAGAGAAGTGGACAAAGGGGGTGGAAAGAGAAGGGGACAGAAAGGGGGGACAGAGAGAGGGGGGATAGAGAGAAAGGGAGTACCGAGAGATGCTGGACAGAGAGAGATGTTCGGGGGCAGAGGGAGGGGCGACAAAGTGATCGAGGACAGAGAGAGGGGGTACAGAGAGAGGAGGACAGAGCGAGGGGGGACAGAGAGAGGGGGACAGATATAGAGGGGGATAGAGAGAGAGGGGGACAGAGAGAGGGGGACAGAGAGAGGGGGGACAGATATAGAGGGGGATAGAGAGAGAGGGGGACAGATAGAGGGGTGACGGGGAGAACAGAGAGTGTTGACAGAGAGCCGTGGGACTGAGAGGGGGTAAAATGAGAGGGGGACAGGGGGCAGAGAAAGGGGAACAGAGCGAGGGGGACAGAGAAGGGGGAGAGAGAGGGGTCAGAGAGATGGGAGACAGGGAGAGTGGGGACAGAGAGGGCGGACAGAGAGGGGAGAGATAGAAGGGGTCAGAGAGTGGGGGGATAGAGTGTGGGAGGACAGAGTGAAAGGACAGATTTGGGGGACAGAGAGAGGGGTACAAAGAAAGGGCGGAGCAGATTCTGGGGCAGAAAGAGAGGGAGGGACAGAGAGAGGGTGTCACAGGGAGAGGGGAGACGGAAGATGGGAGACAGGGAGCGGGGGGCAGAGAGGGGGAGAGAGGGAGGCAGAGATTGGGGAACAGAGAGTGGGGGACAGAGTGGGAGGACAGAGAGAGGGGACGGTAAATGGGAGACAGGGAGAGGGGATCACAGAGAGAGGGGAGACAGGGGGTGGTCAGAGATGCGAACAGTGAGAGAGGAGACAGAAAGAGGGGGGACGGAGGGGCGGGACAGAGAGATGGGGGGCAAAGGGATGGGAGACAGGGAGAGGGGGTCATTTAGAGGGCGGACATTGAGGGGGGGACAGAGAGTTGGGG
This sequence comes from Hemiscyllium ocellatum, assembly GCF_020745735.1. NCBI lineage: Eukaryota > Metazoa > Chordata > Chondrichthyes > Orectolobiformes > Hemiscylliidae > Hemiscyllium > Hemiscyllium ocellatum. The sequence goes on from NC_083405.1 coordinate 542,284, forward strand.
ACAGAGAGAGGGGAGAGAGGGGGACAGAGAGTTGGGGACAGAGAGAGGGGAGAGAGGGGGGACAGAGAGATGGGAGAGACAGAGGGGGGACAAAGAGAGGGGGACAGAGAGGGGGGAGAGAGAGTGGGATAGAGGTAGAGGATCAGAGAGAGGGGGAGAAAGAATGGGTCACAAAGTGAAGGGACAGAGTGGGAGGACAGAGTGGGGGACAGAGAGAGGGGGACTGACAGAGGGGACAGAGGGGCGCACAGAGAGAGGGCGGAGCAGAGTGGGGGGACAGAGAGAGAGGTACAGAGAGAGGGGGGACACAAAGAGAGGGGGGAAGAGAGAGATAGGGACAGAGAGGAGGGACAGAGAGTGGGGGCAGAGACAACGAGAGAGGGGATAGAGAGAGAGGAGTGGGAGAGAGAGAGGTGACAGAGAGCAAGAGGAGACAGAGAGAGAGGGGGATGGGGGTCAAAGAGAGCAAGAGAGGGGATAGAGAGAGGTGGGGACAGAGAGAGGGGGACAGAGAGAGAAGGGCGACAGAGAGAGGGGGGCAGAGAGAGGGTGACAGAGAGAGGGGAGAGAGATGGGAGGGACAGAGAGATGGGGACCGAGATGGTGGGACAGAGAAGGGGACAGAGAGAGGGGGCAGAGAGAGAGGGGTGAGAGAGAGAGAGAGGGGGGGGGACAGAGAGCGAGAGGGGACAGAGAGAGGGGGACAGAGAGGGGGACAGAGAGGGGCCAGACAGAGGGGGCAGAGAGAGCGAAAGAGGGGTTATAGAGAAGGGGGACAGAGAGAGAGGGGACAGAGAGCAGGGGGGAACAGAGAGAGTGGGACAGAGAGAGGGAGTACAAAGAGAGGGGGACAGAGAGAAGGGGCAGAGAGAGAGGGGGACAGAGAGAGGGGGGACAGAGAGAGTGGGGACAGAGAGAGAAGGGCGACAGAGAGGGGGGGCAGAGAGAGAGGGGACAGAGAGAGGGGGACAGAGACAGGGGGTCAGAGAGAGGGGGACATAGAGAGGGGGGACAGATAGAGGGGGGACAGATAGAGGGGGGAACAGAGAGAGTGAGGACAAAGAGAAGGGGACGGGGGTACAGAGAGACGGGGACAGAGAGAAGACAGAGAGAGGGGGGACAGAGGGGCAGGACAGAGAGACGGGGGACAGAGAGATGAGAGACAGGGAGAGGGGGCATAGAGAGGAGGACAGAGAGGGGGGAGAGTGGGGGAGCAGAAATTTTGGAGAGTGAGAGGGGAGACAAAAAGAGAGGGACAGACATCGGGGATCAGAGAGAGGGACAGAGAGAGGGGGGACAGAGTGGGAGGACAGAGAGAGGGGGAAGGGGGCAGAGACTGGGGCGGAGCAGAGGAGGGCAGAGAGAGAGGGTGGACAGAGTGGGAGATACAGAGAGGAGGAGACAGACAGAGGGGGGACACAGAGAGAGGGGGGATAGAGAGAGGGGGGACAGAGAGATGGGGATCAGAGAGAGGCGGGACAGAGAGAGGGGGACAGAGAAAGGGGGACAGAGAGAAGAACGACAGAGAGAGGGGGGACAGAGACAGGAGTCAGAGAGAGGGAGGATGAGGGAGGGGACAGAGAGATGGGAAACAGGGAGAGGGGGCATAGAGAGGAGGACAGAGAGGGGGAGCAGAAATTTAGGAGAGTGAGAGGGGAGACAAAGAGAGGTGGACAGAGAGAGGGGGGACAGATTGGGAGGACAGAGAGGAGGAGACAGACAGAGGGGGGACACAGAGAGAGAGTGATAGAGAGAGGGGGACAGAGGGAGGGGCACAGAGAGAGGGGGGGATAGAGAGAGAGGGGACAGAGAGAGTGGGACAGAGAGAAAGGCAACAGAGTGAGGGATACAGAGTGAGGAGGACACACAGAAAGGGGAACAGAGAGAGGGGGGATAGAGAGAGGGGGAGAGTGAGAGAGGGGGACAGAGAGGGAGGGTCAGAGAAAGGGAGACAGAGAAAGGTGGGACAGGGGGAAGAGAGGGTGGACAGAGAGAGAGGGGGGACAGATAGAGAGGGGGGACAGAGAAATTGGAGACAGGGAGAGGGGGACATAGAGAGGGGGACAGATAAAGGGGTGACAGAGAGAGGGGGACAGAGAGAGTGAGGACAGAGAGGGGGGACGGGGGTACAGAGAGACGGGGACAGAGAGGAGACAGAGAGAGAGGGGGCAAAGGGGTGGGACAGAGAGAGGGGGACAGAGAGATGGGAGACAAAGAGAGGGGGGCACAGAGAGGGGGACAGAGAGTGAGGGACAGAGAGAGAGAGACGGGGGGAACAGAGAGGGGGAGAGAGAGGGGAGCAGAAATTTGGGATAGTGAGAGGGGAGACAAAGAGAGGGGGACAGAGAAGGGAACAGACATCGGGGGTCAGAGAGAGGGGAGATGGAGGGGACGGAGAGACGGGGACAAAGAGAGAGGGGGGAATAGAGGGGTGGGATGGGGGGGCAAAGAGAGGGGAAACAGGGAAAGGGGGTCAGATAGAGGGGGGAGATAGAAGGGGTCAGAGGGTGGGAGGACAGAGAGAGGGGGACAGAGAGTGGGAGGCAGAGAGAGACGGGACAGAGGGAGGTACAGAGAGAGGGCAGAGCAGAGAGGGGGACTGAGAGATGGGGATGGAGATGATGGGACAGAGACGGGGCAGAGAGAGGGGGCAGAGAAAGAGTGGGACAGAGAAAGACTGGGGACAGAGAAAGGGGACATAGAGGGGACAGGAGAGGGGGGAAAGGGAGAGGTGAAGAGAGAGAGGGAGGGGGCATATAGTGTGGACAGAGAAGGCGACAGAAAGGGGACAGAGAGGGGGGACAGGGAGATGGGGACAGAGAGAAGGGACGACAGAGAGAGGGGGACAGAGAGAGGTGGAGAGAGAGAGGGAGGGGGCATATAGTGTGGACAGAGAAGGGGACAGAAAGGGGGCAGAGAGACGTTGGACAGAGAGAGGGGCTCGAGGAGCAGAGAGAGGGAGGACAGAGTGATAGGGGACAGAGGGCGGGACGACAGAGAGGGGGGGAGAGAGGGGGTGGACAGAGAGGAGAGGGGAGAGAGAGAGGGGGTACAGAGAGAGGGAGACAGAGAGAGGGGGCAGAGAGGGGGTGCACACAGAGGTGGGAGAGAGAGAGGGAGCGACAGAGAGAGGGAGGACAGAGAGAGGGAGGACAGAGAGAGGGAGGACAGAGAGAGGGAGGATAGAGAGGGAAAGAACAGAGAGCGGGGGAGAGAGCGAGGGGGACCGAGAGAGGGAGGACAGAGAGGGGGGGGGTGGGCAGAGACAGGGGGGCGCAGAGAGAGTGAGGACACTCAGAGAGGAGTACAGAGAGGTGGGGTGAAAGACAGTGGGGGGGGCAGAGAGAGCGAGAGAGAGGATAGAGAGAGGGGGAGATAGAGAGAGAGTCAGAGAGAGGGGACAGAAAGGGGAGACAGAGAGAGGAGGACAGTGAGGGGGACAGAGACGGAGGACAGAGAGAGGGGGTACAGAGAGAGGGGGGCAGAGAGAGAGGGGACAGAGAGAGAGGGGACAGAGAGAGGGGGGACAGAGAGAGGGGTACAGAGAAAGGGGAACAGAGAGATGGGGTCATAGAGAGAGTGGGTGGGACAGAGACGATCGGGACAGAGAGACGAGTACAGAGAAAGGGGGGCAGAGAGAGTGAGACAGAGAGAGAGGGAGTACAGAGAGAGGGAGTACAGAGAGAGGGGGAAAGAGAGAGGGGGGCAGAGAGAGGGGGACAGAGAGAGGGGCGACAGAGAGAGAGAGAGAGAGACAGAGAGGGGTGACAGAGAGAGGGAGTACAGAGACACGTGACAGAGAGAGGGGATCGGGGGAGAGTGAGGGGGTGCAGAGTAATAGGGGACAGAGAGAGGGGGCTACAGAGAGAGGGTGGACAGAGAGGAGTGGGAGAGAGAGGGGGCACAGAGAGAGAGGACAGAGAGGGGGACAGAGTCAGGGGTGTCAGAGAGGGGGCAGAAATGGGGACAGAGAGAGAGGGGGCAGAGAGAGGAGGAAACAGAGAGGGGATACAGAGCGAAGGGGTACAGAGGGCACGGACAGAGAGAGGGTGCACAGAGAGAGGGAGGGACAGAGGGAGAGAACAGAGAGAGGGGGACAGAGAGAGGGAGACAGAGAGAGGGAGGACAAAGGGGGGACAGAGACGGGGGCAGACAGAGTGGGGACAGACAGAGAGGAGGACAGAGAGGGGTAGAGAGAGAGAGGGGGACAGAGAGTGGGGGTGGGGCAGAGAGAGAGAGGGCAGAGAGCGGGAGACAGAGAGAGGGGGAGATAAGGAGGGAGTCAGAGAGAGGGGACGGGGGGACAGAGAGAGGGGGACAGTGAGAGGGGACAGAGAGACGGAGGACAGAGGAGGGGGGCAGAGAGAGGGGGACATAGAGAGAGGGGCGGGACAGAGATGATCGGGAAAGAGGGACAGCGACAGAGAGAGTGGGGCAGAGAGGATTGGGACAGAGGAATCCAGAAAGAGGGGGACAGAGAGAGGGTGGGACAGAGAGAGAGGGATAGAGAGAGAGACAGATAGAGAGGGGGTTCAGAGAGTGAGGGGGCAAGATTGAGAGAGGGGAGAGAGAGATGGGGGTAGATAGAGGGGTCAGAGAGATGGGAACAGAGAGACGGGCGACAGAGGGGGGACAGAGAGATGGGCAGAGAGGGGGTGGACAGAGAGGAGGGGTACAGAGAGGGGCAGTACAGAAAGGGGGATAGAGAGAGGGTTGACAGAGAGAGGGGTACACGGGGGGGGCAGAGTGAGGGGGAACAGAGAGAGTGTGACAGAGAGAGGAGGACAGAGAGGGGGCAGAGACAGTTGGGACAGAGAGAAGGGGCAGAGAGATGGGGACAAAGAGAGGGGGACAAAGAGAGGATGGACAGAGAAAGGGGACAGAGAGAGGGGACAGAGAGGGGGGAAGAGATAGAGGTGGAGACAAAAAGATGGGGTGACCAAGAGAGGGGGACAGAGAAAGGGTAAGAGTGTGGGGACAGAGAGAGGCGGGAGATAGAAGAGGTCAGAGAGTGGGGAGCAGAGAGTGGGGGACAGAGAGGGGGGACAGAGAGAGGGGGACAGAGAGAGATGGGGACAGAGAGGGGGACAGAGAGAGAGGGATGGGACCAGAGACAGCGAGAGAGGGGATAGAAAGAGGGAGACGGGGGGGGAACAGAGAGAGAGGGGGAATTGAGAGCAGGCGGACAGAGAGAGAGGGACAGAGAGAAAGGGTGTAGCAAGAGAGGGAGACAGAAAGAGGGGGGAAAGAGAGAGAGAGGGATGACAGAGGGAGGGGTGAGAGAAAAAGAAGAGCGACAGAGAGGGGGGGAGACAGAGAGGGGACAGAGAGATGGGGGACGGAGAGGGTGGGACAGAGGGGGGGACAGTGAGAGGGAGCAGAGAGGAGGGGGGACAGAAAGAGACTAGGGACAGAGGGGGCAGAGAGAGATGTGGACAGAGACGGGGGTATATAGAGAGGGGGAAAAAGAAATGGGAACAAACAAGAGAGGGGACAGAGAGGGGGACAGAGAGAGGGGGAGTACCGAGAGATGCGGGACAGAGAGAGGGCGACAGAGCGGGGTGGGGGAGATAGAGGGGGTACTGAGAGGGGGACAGAGAGACAGAGGACAGAGAGAGGGGGACAGAGAATGGGGGGACAGAGAGAGGGGGACAGAGAGAGGGGGGACAGAGAGAGGAGGGACAGAGAGAGGGGTACAGAGAAAGGGAACAGAGAGACGGGGACAGAGAGATGGGGGACAGAAAGAGAGGGGCGGGACAGAGATGATCGGGAAAGAGAGATGGGGACAGAGAGAGTGGGGACAGAGAGAGGGTGGAGAGAGAGAGAGAGGGGACAGATAGAAAGGAGATTCAGAGAGTGAGGGGGGCAAGATTGTGGGATGAGGTGGGGAAGAGGGAGAGAGAGAGATGGGGTAGACAGAGGGATCAGAGAGATGGGGAAAAGAGCGACGGACGACAGAGGAGGGACAGAGAGATGGGCAGACAGGGGCTGGACAGAGTGGAGAGGTACAGAGAGGGGCGGTACAGAAAGGGGGACAGAGAGAGGGTTAACAGATAGAGGGGTACACAGATGGGAGGGACAGGGAGGGGGCAGAGAGAGAGGAACAGACAGTGGGGGACAGAGACAGGGGGACAGAGTGAGAGGGAACAGAGAGAGAAGGAGGAAGGGGGACAGGGAGATGGGGGACAGAGAGAGGGAGGACAGAGAGAGTGGGATAGAGAGACGGGGACAGAAAGAGGGAGCAGAGACAG